>NC_057812.1:651450328-651656592 GCF_018294505.1 Triticum aestivum | reverse complement strand
GCACAAATGCTACATACTTCATGTATCGGTCAATCTTCCTCTCCTAACCACCTTAGGAAGCTATAGGTTTCCAACACACATTCATTCTTTCTCTCCATGTTTCGATCTCTAAGTCTCTCAACTACACAACCCCTTTTTCCACTCTGTTACCAAATGTATTTACCTCACACACCCGCCATTGCACCCCATGTCGAGCTCTCTCTCTCTCCCACCTCTCCCTCTCACCCTCTCACGCTAAATACATGCATTGCCTATCTAGCCCCCCTAACCTCTCGTGCGCACGCACACACATTGTATATCTAGGTCACTCCCTCGAGACTGTCTCACACTTTCTTCCGCACGGCGGGACACACTCGCTCAATCTCGCTCTCTTTATCCGAGTCTCGTTTAACCTCGTTTTCTTTCACACTCAAATGATATATCTCCCTGTTCGGGCCTCGATCGACACACTCTATACTCTCTCACGCAGATTGTCTATCTAGGTCAGTCCATCCAAGCCGCCGCCACTCTTTCGACCTCATGGTTGGCCACGCTCACTCAATCTCTCTCTCTCTCTCTCTCTCTCTCTCTCTCTCGCTCTCTCTCTCTCTCTCCGTATGTCTCGATTGACCTTGCTCTTTCTCGGACAAAAACGATATATCACCATGTTTGAGCCCAATTCGACCTATTCACATTGTATACTCTCTCGCACACATCGTCTATCTAGGTCACTCTCTCCAACGATCGCACAGCGACCCTATGTGATCGGTTGACTGGCTCATCTACACGTCAGTGACTGGGTCATCTCTCAAGCTCTATCTTACAGCCTTCACCCTTGCCAAAAAGCTCAATCGGACAATATCTCTCCAGAGCATATATATTTGTTCAATGAATGTCGGACCACACTCACTTTGTCTCTCTATCTATATGTCTCTCGATTGACCTCGCTTTCTCACACCGTATCTTCCATGCGTTGAAGCTACTACCTCTCCATCCCTCGCAAAGACGGAGCTATTTACATTGCGAGGGGCACTCCAACCTTGGATTAATTTGTGTAGGCATTTATTCCGGTCGGTTTAGATTATATTTTCGTAGCATTCGGCCCACAACTACTCCAAACACTGTTGCAACCCACGCAACTCCCCTAGTTGATTTCCCTCTGGCTCGGTCATCTCTCTCTCGCACGTCCTTTCTTGCCTTCAACGTCACACCATGGTATTATTGAAAAAACTATGTTGTTCTCTTTAATTTTTATAAATAAGCTACAAAACTACACACCGATAGTCCACTTGGAATGGAACAAATTTCGACCCACAAATTAAAGTTCTACAAACTGCACACAGAGGGGCCCACATGTCATGAAACAAATTTGGATCCATAAACAAATTAAAAAATAAAGGACGAGGATCGAACATGTGACCGGGCCTTCAAGCCGCACGTCAATAGGCAACATACGTAGAATAGCAATGTTTGTTGTACCCCCTTTGTTCACATAATGTTTTTATATTACCACAGCCTAATTAATGGATAACATGTGATATTATTTTTAGTACTATTCGCCTTCACTTACTGGTGGGTTCCATGTGTGCTTTCTCTCTCCTCCCCTTCTGCGTTTACACACACGGGCAAACAGGAAGAACTCGCTGGCGATGTTGCCGTTGACCATATCTAGACGCGTTCACAAGTCACGGCACCAGTTTCACGTACTAGCAGCACTAGTCAGTGTGTATGTTCAATGCACGTTAATTTGGAAGTATATTAAGTGCATGCGGATATTAACTACTAGGATATTATTTGCGTGTTGTCATGTGATTAGCACTATTTTTGGTATGAAATTAACTGCACGCTAAACGTGTTGAGCGCTCGACATTGAAGCAGTCTAGGTCGCACTAGTAGAAAAAGGGTCAAACGTGAAGCACATTAGTGCCGGTTTGATTTTGGCCCGGTACTAATGGTACCATTAGTGCCGGTTCGAACGGATTTGCATTAATGCCGGTTTGTGTTGAACCTTTACTACCGGTTCATGGCACGAACTGGTACTAAAGGGGTGGTGGCAGGCTGGCGTCAGGCCGGGGCCCCACGATCACCTTTAGTACCGGTTCGTGGCACGAACAATTTGCAGAACCAGTTTTCCGTTTCGACAATTTTTTAAAATCACAAAATTCCAAAGGGAAAATAGAGTTTTTGGGCGTTTTAGACGTTTTTTTGGACGTTTTAGCGTTTAGTGCTAGGGTTTAGATTTCAGCGTTTAGGGTTAGGTTTTATGGTCTAAACCCTTAGTTTTTACTGTTTAGCATAGAGTTTCCAACGTTTTAAGTCCCGGGTTTAGGGTTTAGGACAATTTTTGAAATGACAAATTGTAAAAGGAAAAAAAGATATGCTCTAATTTATGTTTTTTTGAATTTTGGTTAAATCTTGTCAAACCGGTCAAACAACTGATTCAAGAAATATAATTACGCAATAATATTAGTGTTACTAAATAAGTATCTCAGTTTTTTTGAATTTTGTTCAAATCTGGTCAAACTGTGGTCAAACTGTGGTCAAACTATGGTCAAACTACTTATTCAAGAAATATTAGTGTTACTACATAATTATTCAAGAATATTAGTGTTACTAAATAATTATTTCATTTTTTTGAATTTTGGTCAAATCTGGTCAAACTATGGTCAAACTATGGTCAAACTTATTCAAGAAATATTAGCGTTACTAAATAATTACTGTTTTTTTAGAATAATAGTTTCAAACTCAAACGGTGAAATGTGTGACTTCATGCTCAAGCTAAACTCCTGAGGGTTAATAGGATTGACATCTTACTATTGTGAGGAAAACAACAAGTGCAGACTCGGAAACGAAGGAGAATAGAACCTGAAAGTTAAGCGTGCTCGGGCTGGAGTAGTGAGAGGGATGGGTGACCGGTCGGGAAGTTAGATGATTTGGAATGAGTGATCCACACTTGAGCAGTTAAGAGAGGTGATTAGAGACTAAATCATCAAATAATTCAAAAAAATTAAAAATCAAAAAAATCAAAAAAAAAATTCCAAAATTTTCAAAAAAAAATCAAAAAGAAAACCTTTAGTACCGGTTGGTAACACCAACCGGTACTAAAGGTCCCCCGTACCAGGGCGCGAGCTCACGCCACGTGGTGGCACTTTAGCGCCGGTTCGTGCCGAACCGGTACTAAAGGGGGGCCTTTAGTGCCGAAACTTTAGTGCCGGTTCCATAACCGGCACTAAAGGCCCTTACAAACCAGTTTTAAAGCTCCGTTTTCTACTAGTGTCGTTGGATGACAAGGAATACATGTGGCTTGATGATGTTTTATATTTAATTTGATACGGCTCTAGCAGAACATTCAATCGATCAAACCATACATTTCGTTCAGTCTGACTCCGACTTTAAATTATACGACGATCGATATAAAATAAACGGAAATGATAAACGTTCGGATTTTAAGCATGGCAATCGAACGTTTTTCATGGCAAATTTAGATTATGCGGTGGCGGTGTGTCACACCCTAGCTAGTTCATGCATTAGAGTGTTGCATCATGTTTATTCTTTCATCAGAAACCTGAAATGGGGATGACAGAACCCCCAGCCCCCTCTGAAACCAACTAGGGTTTACTAAAAACTTTTTCAATGAACCTGAAATGCCCTTCTAAAATGCCCATCATTTTTGTCTTGGTTCAGAACCTCTGCCAAAAGTGATGCACATTTTCCTAGGTCATCTTAGGGTCTTTGAATTAAATCATAAATATTTGAATTTGGGCATTTAAAATTATATAAAATATTCAGATGCTCAAATATCTCCAAACTAAAATGTTTCATGTTGGAAATAATCCAACTATGGACCAGGAGTAGTTTGGTGATTTCAGGAGTTGCCTAAGTATTTTTAATAAGTCAACAAAGTTGTAGAGGTATTAAAAAACAGAAAACAGGAGAAATAGCAAAAAAAACCTACCTGGCGCCCAGCACCCGGCCCACCTGCCGGCCCAGCCCAGCGCCGCTCCAGCGAGCTGCTTGCCGGCCAGGCAGGCAGGCAGGTGCCCGACGGCGACCGCAGCGCGCGCCACGCAGCTGGCCGTCGCCCTGCTTCACCTCCTCGCCTCGGGGTTGGATGGATGAGCTCCACGCCGCGCCGTGAACCTCCAGGACACCTCCATTCTCCCCCAACTCCTCTCTCTCGCGCTCCCTCGCCATGGCCGACGCCATCGCCGCCACCCCCTCGCCGTAGCCACGCCCTCCGTCAACCCCACGCCGTGTCGCCGTGTCCAGGAGCTCTGCTACCCTCCTCTCCTTCGAGCAAGCCGAGCCCCGAGCGCTCGCAAGGCCCGAGCCCACCGCATCGACCTCGACCGAACCGCCGTCCCCAGAGATCCCCTTCCACGCCGACGTCGCTCCGGCCCGTCCCCGGCCGCACCAAGTGCTTCGTCGAACTCCCCGTGAGCTTAGCCATCTTCCCCTCCCTCCTTTTCTTGCTCCCGAGCTGTGTAGCGACCTCCCGGAGCTCAACCGCACCCACCGCCGCGGAGCTCGTCGCCGACGTGCTCCCGGTCACTCTCCGGCCACAAACTGGTGTCCATCATGTTCACCATGTCACGTAGCACCTAACCAGCTACTCCCCGCACCTCACCGACCCCTCTAGCGTCAAGTTCGTCTTCGGCCGAACTCCGGTGGCCGCCAAAGTCGTCGCCGGCACCAACTCCGGCCACCCCGACCCCAACGGACTCCACCAAGAGCTGCGGCTCCTCCTCAGCTCCACTCCGATGGCCTCCGCGACTCGTTTGGTTGCCGGAACGGCAAAAACCACTTCCGCCGCCGCGTCGGGCTCACCGGCGGCTAAACGCCGGTGCAGCCGACCTGGGTTTGACCGCGGGTGGGCCCTGGTTGACTCTCCTGAGTCAATGACAGGTGGGGCCCAGCCCTGTTAATTAAATAGGTTTAGTTTAATTAATTTTTAACTAAACTAATCACACTGACACGCGGGACCCACTGTCAGGTTTGACCCGGACCGTGTCCCGTTGACCCGCTGATGTCACACTGACGTCAGGCTGACGCAGTAATTGATTTCTGGTTTTATTCTAATATAGGAAATTCCAGAATATAGTTTAAACTTCAAAAATTCATAACTTTTAATCTGTAACTCCAAATCAGACAAGTTATATATGAAAAATGATCAAAAAAATCCAATCTATCCATCTGTACTATTTTCATGCATGATTAAACAAGTTAACTTGATGTTTAATGCAGAACAAGATAAAACACTTTAAAGGGCCATGTATGAGTTTGAAATTTGAATCTTTGGTTCAAATTGGTTCAAACCCTTCTGGTCTTAGTTGCATTAGCCCAACACATTCATATTGCCATGTTTCATGCATGCATCATATTGTCGCACATTGTTTGGTGATGGTTGTGTATCGATGTTCTTTGCGGCAGGTTCTGCCTCCGAGGAGTACCGTGATTACCCTAACGAAGAACCGTATCAGTGCATCGAACCATCAGGCAAGCAACCAACCATTTGATCATATCGATACAATCCCATGTTCTCGCTCCTGCTCTCTTTTACTGCATTCAGACAACGCGTTTCAAACTGCTGTGTGCTACGGTAGTTGAACCCACTTCCTCTGCATGACCTGTCATTGCCACAGTAACTAGATGAAACCCACTAGCAAGTGTAGGAGTTGATTGAGCCATATGTATGTGTTGTTCCTACCTTGCTATGCCTGCTATGCTTAGAGTCATGTCAGGTCTGGTTCATCTGGGTGATGGGCTAGAGTGAAATGATTATGTCGGTAATGAGAGTGGTGTGGTGAACACGATTTGGTAAAGGTATCGATGAGAGGCCATGTAGGAGTACATGGTGGGTTGTTTCATTGAAGCCGACCTTAAGCACTGAGATCTGTATGTGTGATTTAAGATACAGCTACTACCATGCATTAGGCCCTGAAATATGACCCCGCTCGACTTCTTATTCACCCTAGTTCTTTGTCCAGGAGTTGCAAGTAGTTTCTGGTGTTTGTAGCCTACTGGAGGCCGTGGACAGCGCTGACCGTAGGGGTGGGCTGTGATGCGGTAGGTACGTGGCCGGGAATACCGGGCACCCGTTAGGTGTCACGGAACCCTGTACACATCGTTCGGGGCCGTATGGGAAACCTCGGCCGGACTCCCTGCGGATGGAACCTCGATAGGCGATAAACCTGGATTGGAAACTTAGGTGTTTAGGTAGGTCGTGGTCTACACCCACGTCGGCTTTCGCTTGAAGTCTGCCGAGCACATGTCGTGTGCAGACGCTAAGTGGTGGAAACATGTATGAAGAAGTACACCCCTGCAGGGTTAACATGATCTATTCGAATAGCCGCGTCCGCGGTAAAGGACTACTTGGTTGCCTATACAGTTCATA
The DNA here is from genome assembly GCF_018294505.1 of Triticum aestivum. NCBI lineage: Eukaryota > Viridiplantae > Streptophyta > Magnoliopsida > Poales > Poaceae > Triticum > Triticum aestivum. The sequence goes on along the minus strand of NC_057812.1, from coordinate 651,650,219 downwards.
GACAAGTGAATGGAAACTACTAAAAGCCTCAAGATAAGTGTGAGTGCCGAGGATGGCTCTTCCGTAGGAAGACGGAGGTGGATCCTCGGTAGTGTATTGAAGTGGTGAGTAGTGGACTCGTGTGCGCAAAACCGTTTCAAGTTGGAGTCTCATAGGATAGCCTAGCCAAGAGTCAAAGCTGGCTTGCTGCAACAACTCCACCAACCCTTCTTGATAATGTGCATGTATGTAGGATCTGATGTAAGTCTTGCTGAGTACCTTTGTACTCATGTTGCTATAATTTACATTTTTATAGAAGACGCTGCAACCCCTTCTGATGGGTTCTTCGTAGACGTTGACATCAATGAGTAGGCTAAGGCCCAGGTGGTGATCCTGAGCTTGTGAAGGACCACGTAGTATAGCTAAGCTTTCCAAGCCTCTTTTATTTTACTAGTTGTCTGTACTCAGACAAGTTACTTCCGCTGCTGGTTTGTATGACTGTATGACTGTATGACTTGAATGCTGGGTCGTGTGACCCGTACCTATGTGTTTGTTATGTATGGCTCTCTGAGCCTTAAATAAAGTACTTGTGTCTTAGAGTCATGTTGTGATGCCTTGTTGTATTTGCACATATCGAGCTTATTGTGTGTATGATTGAAATGCTTGGTATGTGTGGGATCTGACTATCTAGTTGTTTATCTTTAGTAGCCTCTCTTACCGGGAAATGTCTCCTAGTGTCTCCACTGAGCCATGGTAGCTTGCTACTGCTCCGGAACACTTAGGCTGGCCGGCATGTGTCCTTCTTCGTTCCTGTGTCTGTCCCTTCGGGGAAATGTCACGCATTAAGTACCGGAGGCCTGTTATCCCGCTATAGCCCGGTTTACCGGTGTCCTGCTAGCCCAGTGCTATAGCCTGGACCCACTTGCTGATGACCGACACGTTCGATGCTGGGTCATGGATGCCTGTCCCTGTAAGTCTGTGCCACTTTGGGTTTACGACTAGCCATGTCAGCCCGGGCTCCTTATCATATGGGTGCTAGCGACACTATCATATATGTGTGCCAAAAGGCGCAAACGGTCTCGGGCAAAGGTAAGACGACACCCGTGGGAATACAGTGCGTGAGGCCGCAAAGTGATATGAGGTGTTACATGCTAGACCTATGTGGCATCGAGTCGGGGTCCTGACAGCGTTGGCATCAGAGCCGGACTGCCTCTAGGTTCTCCAAGCCAAACTGGTCAATGTTGAGTCTAGAAATTCTTTAGTTATGTGTAGGGGAATTGTTTGTGGGTTGGAACGTAAGGCTCTTTTTACTCCTTTATCTTATGACATTCTGATCTGAGTCAGTCTATTCTTCCACCGGGGGTTAAGGAATTAGGATCTTTTCTCTCTATCAGGATCACGTGTTACTAATCAGTAGTACCTTATAGGTTTGATGGATACAAGCCTAGTTCAGTTCTACTACCACATTATGTTGCTAGGATGGACTCAGAACTTTGATATGATGTTGTTGAGTGTGTATGAAATCCTTTGTCAAATGTCTCAAAATCCTTTTTGAGCATTTACAGCTGTTATGCTGTCGAAATTTTCCTAGAAATTCTAATGCCTTTGCATTATGGTTGTGCTTTCAGATGGCCACTCGCGACCTCAATCAAGTGGTTCGCCTGACTCGATGCCTAGATGTACCCGGCCATACTGCCATGTTGGTCAGGGTCATGACTGAGGCTGGATACCGTTGGTATCCTGAATACACGGTCGAAGAGCAATTTCGAGACTTTAATCAAAGCCAGTATCTCTGCACTGTCAGGATATTTCCATCTTATCCTGGATCCACCGAGCCCCTTCACTGCTCCTATGGACTCGGGGTTACTATTGAGATGGCTGTGCAGGATGCCGCCTACTCTATGATGACCATCATGCGAGTCAGGTCTGGCCTATTTCGGGACTCTGATTTCCGGTATATGCCAGGATCACTTCCGGGAGCACAAGGGTATCTCCAGGCTATCTATGCTGACCCCACTCAGGAGGATTCACGGACTCGCACCACTGCTGAGATGCTCGAGGATAAGGACCGTGAAAATCGGGCCTTGAGGCTAGAGCTTTTCAATACCCGTGCTGACCATTGGGCCACACTGACTCGGTTTGCACCGGCGGTGCAAGCTGGATATTCGGATATGTGCGATCTCTATCCTGTGAGATCTGCTCTGCCAGACGTGATGGGTTGGCGTGATGTAGGAGGCATAACCCCACCTTGTGGTCCCCGCAGGACACCGTCTGTTGGTCCAAGGCCTCATCCTAGCCCCTATGGTCCGCAAGCTCCGCGAGATCGTCTGTTCCCGGATGATCATGTTGAGCTTCTAGGCTACGGAGGTGACTTCTACGAGGACTACTACGGATTGGCCTGAGTTAGTGGTAGTATCACTAGTTCGTACTAGCTGTGTCGTCTATCGTCCTGCGTGACTCGTGGGATATGACCTAGTTTGTACCGCTTTCCGGAGGTGTAGAAAAATAATGTATAGGAGCTCGGAGTGCCTCCGATGCGATGTAATCATCTTTTCACCATAATAGTACCTTGTTTGATCTTGTACTAAACCTTGTATGGTGTGTATGACGATGGAATAAAAGAAGCAGTTTCTGTATCTAGCATGTCATACGGATGATCATCTTGCATTCCGAGTTATTCCTTACATTCTGTATTCTACGTCGGAATCTTATCATTCTGACTAAATCATTGTCTTGTTTACCTAGGATGGTCAACACGCGCAATAACCCTGCTCCTCAAGAGCAGGCCGAAGGCAGTGAAGTCAGGAATGCAAATCTGCCTCATCCTCCTTCCCTAGCCGAGGTTATGCTGGAAGCCGAGAGGAACAAGCGGGAGACCAACCGTTTGTTGGAGCGTATTGAGCAGAACACCGCACACCATCAGAGAAATAACTTGGTGTCACTCAGTGATTTCATCAAGTTACATCCACCCATGTTCCACCACTCCGTCGAGCCTCTCGATGCTGATGACTGGCTTCACAGTATTTCTCACAAACTGCGTTCCGCGCTAGTAGCTGAGGCTGACAAGGTCACCTTTGTTGCATATCATCTTGAAGGCCCCGCCAGTCTATGGTGGGAGAATTATGGAGCTATGCGCCCAGCGGGCCATGTCACTACTTGGGCTGAATTCAGCGAGGCTTTCCGTGAACATCACAATCCGGAGGGTCTCATGGACCGTAAACGTGAGGAATTTTGCAGTTTCACTCAAGGCCGACTCTCTGTGGATGCTTACAGCAGGGAGTTCGGTAACCTCGCATGATATGCAACTGAGGAAGTTTCTACTGATGCCAAGAAGCAAGCAAGGTTCCGTAAGGGACTTAGTCCTGAGCTTCGCCGCGACCTCCGTCTGCATGAGTGCACATCTTTTCAGAAGCTTGTTAACAAGGCCATCAGTGCTGAGACGGGTCAGACTGATTATGACGCAACACGCAAGCATGGCTGTGACGTGGGTTCCTCATCCGGTGCTGGTCCTCAGAAGCGCCGCGTGTGGGTGCCTAACACTGCCCTGCCACCCAGGTTCACACCGAGGCCATCCTTCTAGGCGCCTTGCCCCATTCAACAGTCTGCACCAGCCAAGCCCTATGGTGGTCCAACCAACAGTGCTCCTCCACGTACCAGTTCCGTGACTTGCTTTAAGTGTGGGGAATCTGGCCACTATATGCGCGAGTGTCCCCAGACCAACCCCAACCAACCTGCTAAAGCTGTTGGCCGTGGCAAGCCGACAGGTAATGTGTTCCACGCCAAGCTGGCCACCGCTGCACGTGGCCATGTCAACTGTATCTCTGCCGAAGAAGCTCAAGAGGATCCCAACGTCGTTCTCGGTACACTCCTTGTTAATTGCCACCCGGCATCTGTTCTTTTCGATACAGGAGCATCTCATTCATTCATATCCGAGAACTATGCTCGCTTGCATAACACCGCATTCTGTGACATGCCATCCACTATGGAAATTTCTACTCCGGGTTCTAGATGGCAAACCCCCAGGGTAAGTTATGGAAATGAAATCCAAGTCGACATACTTGTTTTCCTTGCATCTTTGATAGCTCTCAAATCTTCAGATATTAATATCATCTTGGGTATGGACTGGATGTCAGCTCATCATGCCAAAATTGATTGCTTCTCTAGGACTGTTCAACTCACCCATCCCTCGGGAAAGATAGTCAATGTCTTGACCCGAATAGCCAAGCGATAGTTATATTCTCTTAACGCCAGCCCTTTGCTAGACCTTGAGGACGTTCCGGTAGTCCGTGACTTCCCGGATGTCTTCCCAGAGGAATTGCCAGGTGTTCCACCTGACAGGGATGTTGAGTTCGTAATAGACCTTATTCCAGGAACCGTCCCGATTGCTAGAAGACCCTATAAGATGGCACCACTAGAACTAGCCGAGCTTAAGAAACAACTCGATGAGTCCTTGAAAAAGGGTTTCATCCGACCTAGTTCATCTCCGTGGGCTTGCCCCGTCCTCTTCGTCAAGAAGAAGGATGGTACGGACCGGATGGTTGTAGATTATCGACCTGTCAATTTGGTCACAATCAAGAACAAATATCCGCTCCCCAGGATCAACGACCTGTATGATCAGCTCGCTGGATCCTCAATCTTCTCCAAAATGGATTTGAGGTTGGGCTACCATCAAATCAAAATCAGGAACGGGGACATTCCTAAAACGGCCTTTGTTATTCGTTATGGCCAATACGAGTACACCGTCATGTCCTTCGGTTTAACCAACGCTCCAACCACCTTTTCTCGGTTAATGAACTCAATCTTCATGGAGTATTTGGATAAATTCGTCGTGGTTTACCTCGATGATATACTCATCTACTCCAAGAACGAGGAAGAACATGCTGAACATCTAAGGCTAGTGTTGAAGAAACTTCGAGAGCATCGTCTTTATGCCAAATTCTCTAAATGTGAATTTTGGTTGTCAGAAGTGACCTATCTGGGTCATGTAATATCTGGTAAAGGTATTGTTGTTAACCCTGAGCGAGTTCAAGCCGTCCTTAATTGGACTCCACCTGAATCGGTCAAGCAAGTTCGGAGTTTCCTGGGCTTAGCGAGCTATTGCCGTCGCTTTGTTGAAAATTTCTCCAAAGTTGCAAAACCTCTAACCGAACTCCTCAAGAAAGATAAAAAGTTCGAATGGACTCCACAATGTGAGCACAGCTTTCAGGAACTGAAAAGACGCCTGACTTCTGCTCCCGTACTGGTACCGCCAGACTTCTCTAAGGACTTTGTTATCTACTGCGACGCCTCGCGACAAGGACTAGGTTGCATTCTCATGCAAGATCGACACGTAATTGCTTACGCTTCACGGCAATTGCACCCACATGAGGAGAATTATCGTACTCATGATCTAGAGCTTGCAGCGGTAGTCTATGCACTTAAAACCTGGCGACATTACCTTCTCGGTAACTGTTGCGAAATATTCACTGATCACCAAAGTCTGAAGTACATCTTCACCCAACCGGATTTGAATCTCAGGCAAAGACGTTGGGTCGAGTTGATCACAGATTTCGACTTAGGAATAACTTACACCCCAGGGAAAGCCAACGTCATGGCTGATGCGCTAAGTCGTAAATCTTATTGTAACAACCTGATGTTACAACAAAGTCAACCGCTTCTCCATGAGGAATTTCGAAAGCTTAACCTTCACATTGTTCCTCAAGGATTTCTTTCCACCTTGGTGGCGAAACCTACTCTTATGGATCAAATTATCGCTGCCCAAAAGCGAGATAAGGGAATATCTAAAATCAAGGAGAACATTGCTAGCGGAGGTGCTAGTTGTTTCTCCACAAATGATCATGGTGTTGTGTACTTTGAGAACCGTTTAGTGGTTCCCAAGAACCAGCATCTACGGCAGTTGATCCTTAAGGAGGCTCATGAATCTCCTCTCACCATTCATCCCGGTAGTACTAAGATGTATCAGGACCTACGCCAGAGGTTCTGGTGGACTAGGATGAAGAGAGAAATTGCTCAGTATATTGCTAATTGCAATGTCTGCCGTCGTGTAAAAGCAGAGCATCAACGGCCTGCTGGCACCCTTCAACCCCTAGCTATTCCTGAATGGAAATGGGATAAAATTGGTATGGATTTCATTACCGGTTTTCCCAGGACCAAGAGAGGGAATAATGCTATCTTCGTCGTTATCGATCGTCTTTCCAAAGTAGCCCATTTCTTACCTGTTCGTGAGAGTATAACTGCTAGTCAATTGGCAGACTTATACATCTCCCGAATAGTGTCTCTCCATGGTGTTCCTTTGGAAATTAACTTGGATCGAGGAAGTCTTTTCACCTCTCGATTTTGGGAAAGTTTCCAAAATGCTATGGGAACCCGCCTTTCCTTTAGCACCGCTTTTCACCCTCAATCGAGTGGTCAGGTAGAACGCGTCAACAAGATCCTAGAAGACATGCTTCGAGCCTCTGTTATCTCATTTGGAATGGAGTGGGAGAAATGCCTTCCATTTGCCGAATTCGCTTACAACAACAGCTATCAATCTAGCTTGGGTAAAGCCCCTTTTGAAGTTCTCTATGGACGACGGTGTCGAACACCCCTTAATTGGTCAGAAACCGGGGAAAGACAATTCTTTGGCCCGGATATGATTCAGGAAGCAGAAGAGCAAGTTCGCATCGTTCGTGAAAAGTTGAAAACAGCCCAATCTCGTCAAAAGAGTCAGTATGACCGAAAACATAAGGCTATGACTTTCGAGGTTGACGAGAAGGCTTACCTTCGGGTTACTCCTCTGAAGGGGACCCATCGTTTCGGTATCAAAGGCAAATTGTCTCCTCGTTACATTGGACCTTTTCGCATTCTCGCTAAACGAGGAGAAGTTGCCTACCAGTTGGAACTACCTCCGCATCTCTCCAGAGTCCATGATGTCTTCCACGTTTCTCAACTCAGGCGTTGCTTCTCGGATCCTATCCGTGGAGTGGGCCACGAAACGCTTGATCTCCAAGATAATCTCACGTATCGAGAGTACCCCATTCGTATCCTTGATCAGGCCGAGCGTACCACTCGACGTCAAAATATCAAGTTTCTCAAAGTTCAATGGTTGCACCATTCCGAGGATGAAGCAACTTGGGAAAGGGAGGATCGTCTTCGACTCGAGTATCCCGCCTTCTTTCCGGAGGAACCCAAATCTCGGGACGAGATTCTTTTGAGTGGGGGTGAGTTGTCACACCCTAGCTAGTTCATGGATTAGAGTGTTGCATCATGTTTATTCTTTCATCAGAAACCTGAAATGGGGATGACAGAACCCCCAGCCCCCTCTGAAACCAACTAGGGTTTACTAAAAACTTTTTCAATGAACCTGAAATGCCCTTCTAAAATGCCCATCATTTTTGTCTTGGTTCGGAACCTCTGCCAAAAGTGATGCACATTTTCCTAGGTCATCTTAGAGTCTTTGAATTAAATCATAAATATTTGAATTTGGGCATTTAAAATTATACAAAATATTCAGATGCTCAAATATCTCCAAACTAAAATGTTTCATGTTGGAAATAATCCAACTATGGACCAGGAGTAGTTTGGTGATTTTAGGAGTTGCCTAAGTATTTTTAATAAGTCAACAAAGTTGCAGAGGTATTAAAAAACAGAAAACAGGAGAAATAGCAAAAAAACCTACCTGGCGCCCAGCACCCGGCCCACCTGCCGGCCCAGCCCAGCGCCGCTCCAGCGAGCTGCTTGCCGGCCAGGCAGGCAGGCAGGTGCCCGACGGCGACCGCAGCGCGCGCCACGCAGCTGGCCATCGCCCTGCTTCACCTCCTCGCCTCGGGGTTGGATGGATGAGCTCCACGTCGCGCCGTGAACCTCCAGGACACCTCCATTCTCCTCCAACTCCTCTCTCTCGCGCTCCCCCGCCTTGGCCGACGCCATCGCCGCCACCCCCTCGCCGTAGCCACGCCCTCCGTCAACCCCACGCCGTGCCGCCGTGTCCAGGAGCTCCGCTACCCTCCTCTCCTTCGAGCAAGCCGAGCCCCGGGCGCTCGCAAGGCCCGAGCCCACCGCATCGACCTCGACCGAACCGCCGTCGCCGGAGATCCCCTTCAACGCCGATGTCGCTCCGGCCCGTCCCCGGCCGCACCAAGTGCTTCGTCAAACTCCCCATGAGCTTAGCCATCTTCCCCTCCCTCCTTTTCTTGCTCCCGAGCTGTGTAGCGACCTCCCGGAGCTCAACCGCACCCACCGCCGTGGAGCTCGTCGCCGACGTGCTCCCGGTCACCCTCCGGCCACAAACTGGTGTCCATCATGTTCACCATGTCACGTAGCACCTAACCAGCTACTCCCCGCACCTCACCGACCCCTCTAGCGTCAAGTTCGTCTTCGGCCGAACTCCGGTGGCCGCCAAAGTCATCGCCGGCGCCAACTCCGACCACCCCGACCCCAACGGACTCCACCAAGAGCTGCGGCTCCTCCTCAGCTCCACTCCGATGGCCTCCGCGACTCGTTTGGTTGCCGGAACGGCAAAAACCACTTCCGCCGCCGCGTCAGGCTCGCCGGCGGCTAAACGCCGGTGCAGCCGACCTGGGTTTGACCGCGGGTGGGCCCTGGTTGACTCTCCTGAGTCAATGACAGGTGGGGCCCAGCCCTGTTAATTAAATAGGTTTAGTTTAATTAATTTTTAACTAAACTAATCACACTGACACGCGGGACCCACTTTCAGGTTTGACCCGGACCGTGTCTCGTTGACCCGCTGATGTCATACTAACGTCACACTGACGCAGTAATTGATTTCTGGTTTTATTCTAATATAGGAAATTCCAGAATATAGTTTAAACTTCAAAAATTCATAACTTTTAATCTGTAACTCCAAATCAGACAAGTTATATATGAAAAATGATCAGAAAAATCCAATATATCCATCTGTACTATTTTCATGCATGATTAAACAAGTTAACTTGATGTTTAATGCAGAACAAGATAAAACACTTTAAAGGGCCATGTATGAGTTTGAAATTTGAATCTTTGGTTCAAATTGGTTCAAACCCTTCTGGTCTTAGTTGCATTAGCCCAACACATTCATATTGCCATGTTTCATGCATGCATCATATTGTCGCACATTGTTTGGTGATGGTTGTGTATCGATGTTCTTTGCGGCAGGTTCTGCCTCCGAGGAGTACCGTGATTACCCTAACGAAGAACCGTATCAGTGCATCGAACCATCAGGCAAGCAACCAACCATTTGATCATATCGATACAATCCCATGTTCTCGCTCCTGCTCTCTTTTACTGCATTAAGACAACGCGTTTCAAACTGCTGTGTGCTACGGTAGTTGAACCCACTTCCTCTGCATGACCTGTCATTGCCACAGTAACTAGATGAAACCCACTAGCATGTGTAGGAGTTGATTGAGCCATATGTATGTGTTGTTCCTACCTTGCTATGCCTGCTATGCTTAGAGTCGTGTCAGGTCTGGTTCATCTGGGTGATGGGCTAGAGTGAAATGATTATGTCGGTAATGAGAGTGGTGTGGTGAACACGATTTGGTAAAGGTATCGATGAGAGGCCATGTAGGAGTACATGGTGGGTTGTTTCATTGAAGCCGACCTTAAGCACTGAGATCTGTATGTGTGATTTAAGATACAGCTACTACCATGCATTGGGCCCTGAAATATGACCCCGCTCGACTTCTTATTCACCCTAGTTCTCTGTCCAGGAGTTGCAGGTAGTTTCTGGTGTTTGTAGCCTACTGGAGGCCGTGGACAGCGCTGACCGTAGGGGTGGGCTGTGATGCGGTAGGTACGTGGCCGGGAATACCGGGCACCCGTTAGGTGTCACGGAACCCTGTACACATCGTTCGGGGCCGTATGGGAAACCTCGGCCGGACTCCCTGCGGATGGAACCTGGATAGGCGATAAACCTGGATTGGAGACTTAGGTGTTTAGGTAGGTCGTGGTCTACACCCACGTCGGCTTTCGCTTGAAGTCTGCCGAGCACATGTCGTGTGCAGACGCTAAGTGGTGGAAACATGTATGAAGAAGTACACCCCTGCAGGGTTAACATGATCTATTCGAATAGCCGCGTCCGCGGTAAAGGACTACTTGGTTGCCTATACAGTTCATAGACAAGTGAATGGAAACTACTAAAAGCCTCAAGATAAGTGTGAGTGCCGAGGATGGCTCTTCCGTAGGAAGACGGAGGTGGATCCTCGGTAGTGTATTGAAGTGGTGAGTAGTGGACTCGTGTGCGCAAAACCGTTTCAAGTTGGAGTCTCATAGGATAGCCTAGCCAAGAGTCAAAGCTGGCTTGCTGCAACAACTCCACCAACCCTTCTTGATAATGTGCATATATGTAGGATCTGATGTAAGTCTTGCTGAGTACCTTTGTACTCATGTTGCTATAATTTACATTTTTACAGAAGACGCTGCAACCCCTTCTGATGGGTTCTTCGTAGACGTTGACATCAATGAGTAGGCTAAGGCCCAGGTGGTGATCCTGAGCTTGTGAAGGACCACGTAGTATAGCTAGGCTTTCCAAGCCTCTTTTATTTTACTAGTTGTCTGTACTCAGACAAGTTACTTCCGCTGCTGGTTTGTATGACTGTATGACTGTATGACTTGAATGCTGGGTCGTGTGACCCGTACCTATGTGTATGTTATGTATGGCTCTCTGAGCCTTAAATAAAGTACTTGTGTCTTAGAGTCATGTTGTGATGCCTTGTTGTATTTGCACATATCGAGCTTATTGTGTGTATGATTGAAATGCTTGGTATGTGTGGGATCTGACTATCTAGTTGTTTATCTTTAGTAGCCTCTCTTACCAGGAAATGTCTCCTAGTGTCTCCACTGAGCCATGGTAGCTTGCTACTGCTCCAGAACACTTAGGCTGGCCGGCATGTGTCCTTCTTCGTTCCTTTGTCTGTCCCTTCGGGGAAATGTCACGCATTGAGTACCGGAGGCCTGTTAGCCCGCTACAGCCCGTTTACCGGTGTCCTGCTAGCCCAGTGCTATAGCCCGGACCCACTTGCTGATGACCGACACGTTCGATGCTGGGTCATGGATGCCTGTCCCTGTAAGTCTGTGCCACTTTGGGTTTACGACTAGCCATGTCAGCCCGGGCTCCTTATCATATGGGTGCTAGCGACACTATCATATACGTGTGCCAAAAGGCGCAAACGGTCCCGGGCAAAGGTAAGACGACACCCGTGGGAATACCGTGCGTGAGGCCGCAAAGTGATATGAGGTGTTACATGCTAGACCTATGTGGCATCGAGTCGGGGTCCTGACAGCGTTGGCATCAGAGCCGGACTGCCTGTAGGTTCTCCAAGCCAAACTGGTCGATGTTGAGTCTAGAAATTCTTTAGTTATATGTAGGGGAATTGTTTGTGGGTTGGAACGTAAGGCTCTTTTTACTCCTTTATCTTATGACATTCTGATCTGAGTCAGTCTATTCTTCCACCGGGGGTTAAGGAATTAGGATCTTTTCTCTCTATCAGGATCACATGTTACTAATCAGTAGTACCTTATAGGTTTGATGGATACAAGCCTAGTTCAGTTCTACTACCACATTATGTTGCTTGGATGGACTCAGAACTTTGATATGATGTTGTTGAGTGTGTATGAAATCCTTTGTCAAATGTCTCAAAATCCTTTTTGAGCATTTACAGTTGTTATGTTGTCAAAATTTTGCTAGAAATTCTCATGCCTTTGCATTATGGTTGTGCTTTCAGATGGCCACTCGTGACCTCAATCAAGTGGTTCGCCTGACTCGATGCCTAGATGTACCCGGCCATACTGCCATGTTGGTCAGGGTAATGACTGAGGCTGGATACCGTTGGTATCCTAAATACACGGTCGAAGAGCAATTTCGAGACATTAATCAAAGCCAGTATCTCTGCACTGTCAGGATATTTCCATCTTATCCTGGATCCACCGAGCCCCTTCACTGCTTCTATGGACTCGGGGTTACTATTGAGATGGCTGTGCAGGATGCCGCCTACTCTATGATGACCATCATGCGAGTCAGGTCTGGCCTATTTCGGGACTCTGATTTCCAGTATATGCCAGGATCACTTCCGGGAGCACAAGGGTATCTCCAGGCTATCTATGCTGACCCCACTCAGGAGGATTCAGGGACTCGCACCACTACTGAGATGCTCAAGGATAAGGACCGTGAAAATCGGGCCTTGAGGCTAGAGCTTTTCAATACGCGTGCTGACCATTGGGCCACACTGACTCGGTTTGCACCGGCGGTGCAAGCTGGATATTCGGATATGCGCGATCTCTATCCTGTGAGATCTGCTCTGCCAGACGTGATGGGTTGGCGTGATGTAGGAGGCATCACCCCACCTCGTGGTCCCCGCAGGCCACCGTCTGTTGGTCCAAGGCCTCATCCTAGCCCCTATGGTCCGCAAGCTCCGCGAGATCGTCTGTTCCCGGATGATCATGTTGAGCTTCCAGGCTACGGAGGTGACTTCTACGAGGACTACTACGGATTGGCCTGAGTTAGTGGTAGTATCACTAGTTCATACTAGCTGTGTTGTCTATCGTCCTGCGTGACTCATGGGATATGACCTAGTTTGTACCGCTTTCCGGAGGTGTAGAAAAATAATGTATCGGAGCTCGGAGTGCCTCCGATGCGATGTAATCATCTTTTCACCATAATAGTACCTTGTTTGATCTTGTACTAAACCTTGTATGGTGTGTATGACGATGGAATAAAAGAAGCAGTTTCTGTATCTACCATGTCATACGGATAATCATCTTGCATTCCGAGTTATTCCTTACATTCTGTATTCTACGTCGGAATCTTATCATTCTGACTAAATCATTGTCTTGTTTACCTAGGATGGTCAACACGCGCAATAACCCTGCTCCTCAAGAGCAGGACGAAGGCAGTGAAGTCAGGAATGCAAATCTGCCTCATCCTCCTTCCCTAGCCGAGGTTATGCTGGAAGCCGAGAGGAACAAGCGGGAGACCAACCGTTTGTTGGAACGTATTGAGCAGAACACCGCACACCATCAGAGAAATAACTTGGTGTCACTCAGTGATTTCATCAAGTTACATCCACCCACGTTCCACCACTCCGTCGAGCCTCTCGACGCTGATGACTGGCTTCGCAGTATTTCTCACAAACTGCGTTCCGCACTAGTAGCTGAGGCTGACAAGGTCACCTTTGCTGCATATCATCTTGAAGGCCCCGCCAGTCTATGGTGGGAGAATTATGGAGCTATGCGCCCAGCGGGCCATGTCACTACTTGGGCTGAATTCAGCGAGGCTTTCCGTGAACATCACATTCCGGAGGGTCTCATGGACCGTAAACGTGAGGAATTTTGCAGTTTCACTCAAGGCCGACTCTCTGTGGATGCTTACAGCAGGGAGTTCGGTAACCTCGCACGATATGCAACTGAGGAAGTTTCTACTGATGCCAAGAAGCAAGCAAGGTTCCGTAAGGTACTTAGTCCTGAGCTTCGCCGCGACCTCCGTCTGCATGAGTGCACATCTTTTCAGAAGCTTGTTAACAAGGCCATCAATGCTGAGACGGGTCAGACTGATTATGACGCAACACGCAAGCATGGCCGTGACGTGGGTTCCTCATCCGGTGCTGGTCCTTAGAAGCGCCGCGTGTGGGTGCCTAACACTGCCCTGCCACCCAGGTTCACACCGAGGCCATCCTTCCAGGCGCCTCACCCCGTTCAACAGTCTGCACCAGCCAAGCCCTATGGTGGTCCAACCAACAGTGCTCCTCACGTACCAGTTCCGTGACTTGCTTTAAGTGTGGGGAATCTGGCCACTATATGCGCGAGTGTCCCCAGACCAACCCCAACCAACCTGCTAAAGCTGTTAGCCGTGGCAAGCCGATAGGTAAAGTGTTCCACGCCAAGCCGGCCACCGCTGCACGTGGCCATGTCAACTGTATCTCTGCCAAAGAAGCTCAAGAGGATCCCAACGTCGTTCTCGGTACGCTCCTTGTTAATTGCCACCCGACATCTGTTCTTTTCGATACAGGAGCATCTCATTCATTCATATCCGAGAACTATGCTCGCTTGCATAACACCGCATTCTGTGACATGCCATCCACTATGGAAATTTCTACTCCTGGTTCTAGATGGCAAACCTCCAGGGTAAGTTATGGAAATGAAATCCAAGTCGACAGACTTGTTTTCCTTGCATCTTTGATAGCTCTCAAATCTTCAGATATTAATATCATCTTGGGTATGGACTGGATGTCAGCTCATCATGCCAAAATTGATTGCTTCTCTAGGACTGTTCAACTCACCCATCCCTCGGGAAAGATAGTCAATGTCTTGACCCGAATAGCCAAGCGACAGTTATATTCTCTTAACGCCAGCCCTTTGCCAGACCTTGAGGACGTTCCGGTAGTCCGTGACTTCCCGGATGTCTTCCCAGAGGAATTGCCAGGTGTTCCACCTGACAGGGATGTTGAGTTCGTAATAGACCTTATTCCAGGAACCGTCCCGATTGCTAGAAGACCCTATAAGATGGCACCACTAGAACTAGCCGAGCTTAAGAAACAACTCGATGAGTCCTTGAAAAAGGGTTTCATCCGACCTAGTTCATCTCCGTGGGCTTGCCCCGTCCTCTTCGTCAAGAAGAAGGATGGTACGGACCGGATGGTTGTAGATTATCGACCTGTCAATTTGGTCACAATCAAGAACAAATATCCGCTCCCCAGGATCAACGACCTGTATGATCAACTCGCTGGATCCTCAATCTTCTCCAAAATGGATTTGAGGTTGGGCTACCATCAAATCAAAATCAGGAACGGGGACATTCCTAAAACGGCCTTTGTTACTCGTTATGGCCAATACGAGTACACCGTCATGTCCTTCGGTTGAACCAACGCTCCAGCCACCTTTTCTCGGTTAATGAACTCAATCTTCATGGAGTATTTGGATAAATTCGTCGTGGTTTACCTCGATGATATACTCATCTACTCCAAGAACGAGGAAGAACATGCCGAACATCTAAGGCTAGTGTTGAAGAAACTTCGAGAGCATCGTCTTTATGCCAAATTCTCTAAATGTGAATTTTGGTTGTCAGAAGTGACCTATCTGGGTCATGTAATATCTGGTAAAGGTATTGCTGTTAACCCTGAGCGAGTTCAAGCCGTCCTTAATTGGACTCCACCTGAATCGGTCAAGCAAGTTCGGAGTTTCCTGGGCTTAGCGAGCTATTGCCGTCGCTTTGTCGAAAATTTCTCCAAAGTTGCAAAACCTCTAACCGAACTCCTCAAGAAAGATAAAAAGTTCGAATGGACTCCACAATGTGAGCACAGCTTTCAGGAACTGAAAAGACGCCTGACTTCTGCTCCCGTACTGGTACCGCCAGACTTCTCTAAGGACTTTGTTATCTACTGCGACGCCTCGCGACAAGGACTAGGTTGCATTCTCATGCAAGATCGACACGTAATTGCTTACGCTTCACGGCAATTGCACCCACATGAGGAGAATTATCGTACTCATGATCTAGAGCTTGCAGCGGTAGTCTATGCACTTAAAACCTGGCGACATTACCTTCTCGGTAACCGTTGCGAAATATTCACTGATCACCAAAGTCTGAAGTACATCTTCACCCAACTGGATTTGAATCTCAGGCAAAGACGTTGGGTCGAGTTGATCACAGATTTCGACTTAGGAATAACTTACACCCCAGGGAAAGCCAATGTCATGGCTGATGCGCTAAGTCGTAAATCTTATTGTAACAACCTGATGTTACAACAAAGTCAACCGCTTCTCCATGAGGAATTTCGAAAGCTTAACCTTCACATTGTTCCTCAAGGATTTCTTTCCACCTTGGTGGCGAAACCTACTCTTACGGATCAAATTATCGCTGCCCAAAAGCGAGATAAGGGAATATCTAAAATCAAGGAGAACATTGCTAGCGGAGGTGCTAGTTGTTTCTCCACAAATGATCATGGTGTTGTGTACTTTGAGAACCGTTTAGTGGTTCCCAAGAACCAGCATCTACGGCAGTTGATCCTTAAGGAGGCTCATGAATCTCCTCTCACCATTCATCCCGGTAGTACTAAGATGTATCAGGACCTACGCCAGAGGTTCTGGTGGACTAGGATGAAGAGAGAAATTGCTCAGTATATTGCTAATTGCGACGTCTGCCGTCGTGTAAAAGCAGAGCATCAACGGCCTGCTGGCACCCTTCAACCCCTAGCTATTCCTGAATGGAAATGGGATAAAATTGGTATGGATTTCATTACCGGTTTTCCCAGGACCAAGAGAGGGAATAATGCTATCTTCGTCGTTATCGATCGTCTTTCCAAAGTAGCCCATTTCTTACCTGTTCGTGAGAGTATAGCTGCTAGTCAATTGGCAGACTTATACATCTCCCGAATAGTGTCTCTCCATGGTGTTACTTTGGAAATTAACTCGGATCGAGGAAGTCTTTTCACCTCTCGATTTTGCGAAAGTTTCCAAAATGCTATGGGAACCCGCCTTTCCTTTAGCACCGCTTTTCACCCTCAATCGAGTGATCAGGTAGAACGCGTCAACCAGATCCTAGAAGACATGCTTCGAGCCTCTGTTATCTCATTCGGAATGGAGTGGGAGAAATGCCTACCATTTGCCGAATTCGCTTACAACAACAGCTATCAATCTAGCTTGGGTAAAGCCCCTTTTGAAGTTCTCTATGGACGACGGTGTCGAACACCCCTTAATTGGTCAGAAACCGGGGAAAGACAATTCTTTGGCCCGGATATGATTCAGGAAGCAGAAGAGCAAGTTCGCATCGTTCGTGAAAAGTTGAAAACAGCTCAATCTCGTCAAAAGAGTCAGTATGACCGAAAACATAAGGCTATGACTTTCGAGGTTGACGAGAAGGCTTACCTTCGGGTTACTCCTCTGAAGGGGACCCATCGTTTCGGTATCAAAGGCAAATTGGCTCCTCGTTACATTGGACCTTTTCGCATTCTTGCTAAACGAGGAGAAGTTGCCTACCAGTTGGAACTACCTCCGCATCTCTCCAGAGTCCACGATGTCTTCCACGTTTCTCAACTCAGGCGTTGCTTCTCGGATCCTATCCGTGGAGTGGACCATGAAACGCTTGATCTCCAAGATAATCTCACGTATCGAGAGTACCCCATTCATATCCTCGATCAGGCCGAGCATACCACTCGACGTCATAATATCAAGTTTCTCAAAGTTCAATGGTCGCACCATTCCGAGGATGAAGCAACTTGGGAAAGGGAGGATCGTCTTCGACTCGAGTATCCCGCCTTCTTTCCGGAGGAACCCAAATCTCGTGACGATATTCTTTTGAGTGGGGGTGAGTTGTCACACCCTAGCTAGTTCATGCATTAGAGTGTTGCATCATGTTTATTCTTTCATCAGAAACCTGAAATGGGGATGACAGAACCCCCAGCCCCCTCTGAAACCAACTAGGGTTTACTAAAAACTTTTTCAATGAACCTAAAATGCCCTTCTAAAATGCCCATCATTTTTGTCTTGGTTCGGAACCTCTGCCAAAAGTGATGCACATTTTCCTAGGTCATCTTAGGGTCTTTGAATTAAATCATAAATATTTGAATTTGGGCATTTAAAATTATATAAAATATTCAGATGCTCAAATATCTCCAAACTAAAATGTTTCATGTTCGAAATAATCCAACTATGGACCAGGAGTAGTTTGGTGATTTTAGGAGTTGCCTAAGTATTTTTAATAAGTCAACAAAGTTGCAGAGGTATTAAAAAACAGAAAACAGGAGAAATAGCAAAAAAACCTACCTGGCGCCCAGCACCCGGCCCACCTACCGGCCCAGCCCAGCGCCGCTCCAGCGAGCTGCTTGCCGGCCAGGCAGGCAGGTAGGTGCCCGACGGCGACCGCAGCGCGCGCCACGCAACTGGCCGTCGCCCTGCTTCACCTCCTCGCCTCGGGGTTGGATGGATGAGCTCCACGCCGCGCGTGAACCTCCAGGACACCTCCATTATCCCCCAACTCCTCTCTCTCGCGCTCCCCTGCCATGGCCGACGCCATCGCCGCCACCCCCTCGCCGTAGCCACGCCCTCCGTCAACCCCACGCCGTGCCGCCGTGTCCAGGAGCTCCGCTACCATCCTCTCCTTCGAGCAAGCCGAGCCCCGAGCACTCGCAAGGCCCGAGCCCACCGCATCGACCTCGACCGAACCGCCGTCGCCGGAGATCCCCTTCAACGCCGACGTCGCTCCGGCCCGTCCCCGGCCGCACCAAGTGCTTCGTCGAACTCCCCGTGAGCTTAGCCATCTTCCCCTCCCTCCTTTTCTTGCTCCCGAGCTGTGTAGCGACCTCCCGGAGCTCAACCGCACCCACCGCCGCGGAGCTCGTCGCCGACGTGCTCCCGGTCACCCTCCGGCCACAAACTGGTGTCCATCATGTTCACCATGTCACGTAGCACCTAACCAGCTACTCCCCGCACCTCACCGACCCCTCTAGCATCAAGTTTGTCTTCGGCCGAACTCCGGTGGCCGCCAAAGTCATCGCCGGCGCCAACTCCGGCCACCCCGACCCCAACGGACTCCACCAAGAGCTGCGGCTCCTCCTCAGCTCCACTCCGATGGCCTCCGCGACTCGTTTGGTTGCCGGAACGGCAAAAACCACTTCCGCCGCCGCGTCGGCCTCGCCGGCGGCTAAACACCGGTGCAGTCGACCTGGGTTTGACTGCGGGTGGGCCCTGGTTGACTCTCCTGAGTCAATGACAGGTGGGGCCCAGCCCTGTTAATTAAATAGGTTTAGTTTAGTTAATTTTTAACTAAACTAATCACACTGACACGCGGGACCCACTGTCAGGTTTGACCCGGACCGTGTCCCGTTGACCCGCTGATGTCACACTGACGTCAGGCTGACGCAGTAATTGATTTCTGGTTTTATTCTAATATAGGAAATTCGAGAATATAGTTTAAACTTCAAAAATTCATAACTTTTAATCTGTAACTCCAAATCAGACAAGCTATATATGAAAAATGATCAAAAAAATCCAATCTATCCATCTGTACTATTTTCATGCATGATTAAACAAGTTAACTTGATGTTTAATGCAGAACAAGATAAAACACTTTAAAGGGCCATGTATGAGTTTGAAATTTGAATCTTTGGTTCAAATTGGTTCAAACCCTTCTGGTCTTAGTTGCATTATCCCAACACATTCATATTGCCATGTTTCATGCATGCATCATATTGTCGCACATTGTTTGGTGATGGTTGTGTATCAATGTTCTTTGCGGCAGGTTCTGCCTCCGAGGAGTACCGTGATTACCCTAACGAAGAACCGTATCAGTGCATCGAACCATCAGGCAAGCAACCAACCATTTGATCATATCGATACAATCCCATGTTCTCGCTCCTGCTCTCTTTTACTGCATTAAGACAACGTGTTTCAAACTGCTGTGTGCTACGCTAGTTGAACCCACTTCCTCTGCATGACCTGTCATTGCCACAGTAACTAGATGAAACCCACTAGCATGTGTAGGAGTTGATTGAGCCATATGTATGTGTTGTTCCTACCTTGCTATGCCTGCTATGCTTAGAGTCGTGTCAGGTCTGGTTCATCTGGGTGATGGGCTAGAGTGAAATGATTATGTCGGTAATGAGAGTGGTGTGGTGAACACGATTTGGTAAAGGTATCGATGAGAGGCCATGTAGGAGTACATGGTGGGTTGTTTCATTGAAGCCGACCTTAAGCACTGAGATCTGTATGTGTGATTTAAGATACAGCTACTACCATGCATTGGGCCCTGAAATATGACCCCGCTCGACTTCTTATTCACCCTAGTTCTCTGTCCAGGAGTTGCAAGTATTTTCTGGTGTTTGTAGCCTACTGGAGGCCGTGGACAGCGCTGACCGTAGGGGTGGGCTGTGGTGCGGTAGGTACGTGGCCGGGAATACCGGGCACCCGTTAGGTGTCACGGAACCCTGTACACATCGTTCGGGGCCGTATGGGAAACCTCGGCCGGACTCCCTGCGGATGGAACCTGGATAGGCGATAACCTGGATTGGAGACTTAGGTGTTTAGGTAGGTCGTGGTCTACACCCACGTCGGCTTTCGCTTGAAGTCTGCCGAGCACATGTCGTGTGCAGACGCTAAGTGGTGGAAACATGTATGAAGAAGTACACCCCTGCAGGTTAACATGATCTATTTGAATAGCCGCGTCCGCGGTAAAGGACTACTTGGTTGCCTATACAGTTCATAGACAAGTGAATGGAAACTACTAAAAGCCTCAAGATAAGTGTGAGTGCGGAGGATGGCTCTTCCGTAGGAAGACGGAGGTGGATCCTCGGTAGTGTATTGAAGTGGTGAGTAGTGGACTCGTGTGCGCAAAACCGTTTCAAGTTGGAGTCTCGTAGGATAGCCTAGCCAAGAGTCAAAGCTGGCTTGCTGCAACAACTCCACCAACCCTTCTTGATAATGTGCATGTATGTAGGATCTGATGTAAGTCTTGCTGAGTACCTTTGTACTCATGTTGCTATAATTTACATTTTTACAGAAGACGCTGCAACCCCTTCTGATGGGTTCTTCGTAGACGTTGACATCACTGAGTAGGCTAAGGCCCAGGTGGTGATCCTGAGCTTGTGAAGGACCACGTAGTATAGCTAGGCTTTCCAAGCCTCTTTTATTTTACTAGTTGTCTGTACTCAGACAAGTTACTTCCGCTACTGGTTTGTATGACTGTATGACTGTATGACTTGAATGCTGGGTCGTGTGACCCGTACCTATGTGTATGTTATGTATGGCTCTCTGAGCCTTAAATAAAGTACTTGTGTCTTAGAGTCATGTTGTGATGCCTTGTTGTATTTGCACATATCGAGCTTATTGTGTGTATGATTGAAATGCTTGGTATGTGTGGGATCTGACTATCTAGTTGTTTATCTTTAGTAGCCTCTCTTACCGGGAAATGTCTCCTAGTGTCTCCACTGAGCCATGTTAGCTTGCTACTGCTCCAGAACACTTAGGCTGGCCGGCATGTGTCCTTCTTCGTTCCTGTGTCTGTCCCTTCGGGGAAATGTCACGCATTGAGTACCGGAGGCCTGTTAGCCCGCTACAGCCCGGTTTACCAGAGTCCTGCTAGCCGAGTGCTACAGCCCGGACCCACTTGCTGATGACCGACACGTTCGATGCTGGGTCATGGATGCCTGTCCCTGTAAGTCTGTGCCACTTTGGGTTTACGACTAGCCATGTCAGCCCGGGCTCCTTATCATATGGGTGCTAGCGACACTATCATATACGTGTGCCAAAAGGCGCAAACGGTCTCGGGAAAAGGTAAGACGACACCCGTGGGAATACCGTGCGTGAGGCTGCAAAGTGATATGAGGTGTTACATGCTAGACCTATGTGGCATCGAGTCGGGGTCCTGACATGGTGGGGGCGTCTGGCGGTGGGAAGTGGCTCCTCTGCCGTGCTCTGTGTGTCGTCGGGCCACTGACCGATGGCAACGGCGGCATCTTGCGTCGTTGTTGGCTTACTCCTGGACGTTGTCCTAGCTTCAAGGAAGGCCAACATGTTCTGGACTTCGGAGCGAGTCAACTGGCGGGAGGAGGCGACTGGCGTGCAAGGAAGCGGTCAATGGCGGCCATCCATGCCGCTGAGGGGGGCACTGGCACCCACGCGGGGCCAGGCGCTGTCAACGGCGCGGCGGAGACATTCGTGTGCACGGGCACCGGCACGGGCGCGCACGTCAGTGCATGCGCAGGCGCATGCGCTGGCCGGTGCACGGGCACCGGCACGGGCATGTGCGTCAGTGCACGCGCAGGTGCATGCGCTCGCAGGTGCACGGGCGCGTGAAAGTCGGTGGGGACCTCGTGGAACCCCGTGGGATCAAGCTCGACGACAATGTGCGGCTCCCAGCCCATCAATGCCACCGGGATGGGCGCTGGCACTATCGGGGCGACGGGAGCCGGAACGGGAGCGGGGACAGGCGCGGCGTCTTCCCGCAAGGCCAGTTCAAGCTCGCCCCAAAGAGCCTTATGTTCTTGAGACTCCGGCTGGGTGTCTTCCTCAGGAAACTAGAACACTAAGGGCAGACCATCGTGATGCGGCATGGCGTACGTTTAGGTCAGGCTAGTTGGAGGTAGACGACAGGAGAATCAGAGAGGGAGAGAGAGGATTGTAGCGATACCAGGTAGTGTGGGGTTTATTTAAACTGCGGGGCCGGCGACATTAAAAGTGGGAGCAGTTGGGACGATGGTAGCTGGCGGAGCCTGGTCAAAGGGCTTGCCTCCCGGTGGGCCTGCACAGCGGTCTGCTCGCACGCCTCCCATCGACTCACACGCTTGTTCGGACGGCACCTGCCGATGCGAAGCGGGGACTCGTGGTGGCACGCCTCCCGTTTCAATAGTGAAAGTGTTCGCCTTAACGTGACAGGTCTTTGTTCCAAAATAGCTTGGCTCTACATTTATGCAACTTGTCATAAGCAGCTTGTCTCAAATTGAAGAAAAACTTACGAAGTAATATTTGTGCCATATCATGTGACCATGCTTAGTTTCAAGAATTTATGCTCACTTTTGGATTTTCTGAAATTTAAGATCCAGGACTCGAAACAATATCATAACCTGCATCATGCAATAAATTTTCAAGCCGTACATCTGTCCTGTTGTATTTCTTAAGAAAGGATTTGGTCAAACATTTTGCTTAGTTAGACTTTAGACAAGTTATATATGCAGAGTAAAAGGATAATCCCTCTGTACCAGTGGATTGCCTAATATATGAACTCAAGTACTAGGCACGAACAAACGGGCTTAATTCTGTGCTCATCCTGGTGTAGTAGTAGTAGTACTAGGCAATGCAGTTGACGGGTGACCTTGACGAGTGGCGACCGAGGGAATTGAACCGTGCTCGGCACGGTAGGTAACGTTGTCTAGTTACTAAAGCATCCCTACATTGTTCATCGGTAGTCATTATGGACCGGGGACATGAGGGGAATTTCCTAGGGATGGAATTCAGGCCGCTAGATATTTCGACTTGAAACGCCGAGGCTCGACTGGTTGGGGTTGCCTAATGTGCATACCACGCACCACACCGAAGGACACGAGCCCGGTTTTTTTAGTATCAACACGAGCCAAGGTCTGGTGCTACGTCTTGAGCTTGCATTGGTTTTCCCCGAAGAGGAAGGGATGATGCAGCAGAGTAGCGTAAGTATTTCCCTCAGTTTTTGAAAACCAAGGTATCAATCCAGTAGGAGGCCACGCTCAAGTCCCTCGTACATGCACAAAGTGATAGCTACTCACAACCAACGCGACTAGGGGTTGTCAATCCCTTCAGGGTCACTTACGAGAGTGATATCTGATAGATAAAATATTTTTGGTATTTTTGGTATAAAGATGCAAAGTAAAAAGTAAAAAAGCAAAGTAAAAAAGCAAAGCAAGATTAAAGTGATGGAGATTGATATGATGAGAATAGACCCGGGGCCATAGGTTTCACTAGTGGCTTCTCTCAAGAGCATAAGTATTCTACGGTGGGTGAACAAATTACTGTTGAGCAATTGACAGAATTGAGCATAGTTATGAGAATATCTAGGCATGATCATGTATATAGGCATCACGTCCGTGACAAGTAGATCGAGACAATTCTGCATCTACTACTATTACTCCACTCATCGACCGCTATCCAGCATGCATCTAGAGTATTAAGTTAAAAACAGAGTAACGCCTTAAGCAAGATGACATGATGTAGAGAGATAAATTCATGCAATATGAAATAAACACCATCTTGTTATCCTCGATGGCAACAATACAATACGTGCCTTGCTGCCCCTTCTATCACTGGGTAAGGACACCGCAAGATCGAACCCAAAGCTAAGCACTTCTCCCATGGCAAGAACTACCAATCTAGTTGGCCAAACCAAACGGATGATTCGAAGAGACTTGCAAAGATAATCAATCATACATAAAAGAATTCAGAGAAGATTCAAATATTATTCATAGATAGACTTGATCATAAACCCACAATTCATCGGTCTCAACAAACACACCGCAAAAAGAAGATTACATCGAATAGATCTTCACATGAGAGGGGGAGAACTTTGTATTGAGATTCAAAGAGAGAGAAGAAGCCATCTAGCTACTAACTATGGATACAGAAAGTTGCGGCGGTGGAATTAGGTTTTTGGCTCCTGTTCTGATCGTTTGGGGGTACGTGTGTATATATAGGAGGAAGGAGTACGTCGGTGGAGCACCAAGGGGCCCACGAGGCAGGGGGCGCCCTAGGGGGGCACGCCCCCCACCCTCGTGACCTCCTCTTTGACCCCCTGGAGTAGGGTCCAAGTCTCCTGGATCACGTTCGGTGAGAAAATCACGTTCCCGAAGATTTTATTCCATTTGGACTCTGTTTGATATTCTGTTTATCCGAAACACTGAAATAGGCAAAAAAACAGCAATTCTGGGCTGGGCCTCCGGTTAATAGGTTAGTCCCAAAATAATATAAAAGTGGAAAATTGTAACGCCCTCAATGCGGTTATATCTCCCACGTGTCAAAGCACGACTTAGAGGCATAACCGCATTGAAATCAATGTCGCAAGGGAGGTATTCTTCGCAAACAACCCATGTCATACAATAAAGGGAAAGGTACATAGTTGGCTTACAATCGCCACTTCACACAATACATGAATAAAGCATTACATCATCCAAATACACTCAAGGTATGACTACGGAACCAAAATAAAAGAAGACTACCCCAAATGCTACACAGATCCCCGATCGTCCCAACTGGGCTCCACTACTGATCAACTGGAAACGGAACAACATAACGAACACGATCTTCATCGAGCTCCTCCTTCAGTCTGGTTGCGTCACCTGCACGATTTCGTCGGCACCTGCAAACTGTTTTTGGAAGTATCTGTGAGTCACGGGGACTCAGCAATCTCACACCCTCGCGATCAAGACTATTTAATCTTATAGGAAGGGTAAAGGTATGTGAGGTGGATTTGCAGCAAGCGACTAGCATATATGGTGGCTAACATACGCAAAATGATAGCGAGAAGAGAAGGAAAAAGCACGGTCAAGAAACTATGATCAAGAAGTGATCCTAGAACAACCTACGTCAAGCATAACTCCAACACCGTGTTCACTTCCCGAACTCCGCCGGAAAGAGACCGTCACGGTAACACACGCGGTTGATGTATTTTAATTAAGATCAACTTCAGGTTTTCTACAACCGGACATTAACAAATTCCCATCTGCCCATAACCATGGGCACGGCTTTCGTAAGTTCAAATCCCTGTAGGGGTGTCCCAACTTAGCCTATCACAAGCTCTCACGGTCAACGAATGATATTCCTTCTCCCAAGACAATCCGATCAGACTCGGCATCCCGGTTACAAGACATCCTCGACAATGGTAAAACAAGTCCAGCAAGACCACCCGCTGTGCCCACAAATCCCGATAGGAGCTGCACATATCACGTTCTCAGGGCACACCGGATAAGCTAAGCATACGGGAGCCAACGTAACCCAAGTTGCCAAGGGACGGCCCTGCACGATGCTCTGGATTGGACCAACACTTAGACAAGTACTGGCCCGGGGGTTTAAAATAAAGATGACCCTTGGGCTGGCCTAACCCAAGGGAAAGAAAAGGCTAGGTGGTGAATGGTAAAACCAAGGTTGGGCCTTGCTGCACTGGTAGAAAAAGGGCCTGTTGTCCCGGTTCGTAAGGGCCTTTTGTCCCAGTTCCTGAACCAGGACTAAAGGGTCGGTACTAATGCCCTGTCCCTTTAGTCCCGGTTCAATTCAGAACCGGGACAGATGGGCCTCCACGTGGCCTGTGCGCGGAGCCCAGGCAGGAGGGCCTTTGGTCCCGGTTGGTGGCACCAACTGGGACCAATAGGAATCCACGCGTCAGCATTTCTGTGGCTGGGGTTTTTGTTTTTTTAAAGGGGGGGTTGGGGGTTTTGGGGGTTAATTTAGGTGTTCCATATATTGTGTTAGCTAGCTATAATTAATAGATAGAAGTGTCCTCTCTTATGTCTGTGCTTGGTCGACGCTACGTACTATACATACGTATAGAGAGGACTAGACACGCTAGCTAGCTAGTAAGCAAACGAAGGAAATAGAAGATCGTCATGAACATATATGCATACAGAGAGAAGTGATATCGACCACCTCTCCTTCTCCGAGAGATTGGTCGAACAACAAGTTCTCGTATATCTATCCGACACTACCGGCTACATATATACAATAATTATCTCTTACAAATATAATCATACGGACTCATGGTCCACATAGTATTCTCCGTCTTCAGCGATCACATGGTCAAGAAAGAATACCGCCAATTCCTCTTGAATTGCTCGCATGCGAGCTGGTGCTAGGAGTTCATCCCGCTTCCGAAACATCTAATTTGAAGAAGGGGGTCAATGCATATATATATGAATGAATGAAACTCAACACAAATGATGGTAATAAAATAAAATTGTGAATGTCGTTATTTACGTACTTCATATTGTTTGTCAGTGTAGCCCCGCTCACAGGTCGTGTGGCGGATGGATTCGCAAACATAGTATCCATAGAAATCATTCCCTTGTTCCTGCCACAACCACTTTACAAGAAATAGAGGTCAATCAAACTGATAAGCAAGAATGCCAAATGGTATTGATGAAACAAGTGCTTGAATCAATAGGAGATGCGCGGAACATGCAACTATGGTACTTACTTTTGGGTGCCTAAATTGCAGCTTCTTCGGGAGTCCTGGAGCTTTTTTGGTGAATTTTTTCCAAACTCTGCCAGACAAAGAAAACAATTATTTGATATATCAGGATATGAACAAAGTTGCTGATATGGTGGATAATGATCGATTTAACTTACTTCTCGAGCATTTGAGTCATGTCCGCATAGTCCTGGGGATCTTTTCGTCTTGTGTCTAAGACAGTTACTAGTCCCTTCTCAAGCTTAATCTCTAGGAGAATATAGTGGAAACTGCACACACATGCATAACTCATCAATTACATTACTATAACCTTGACTAATATATAAGGGAAACCGAATACGCATAAGATAGTAACACTCACTTGAAGTTGTAAGGAAAGAGTATTATATCTTTGTTTTCATTTATTACCAACGATCGCAGCAAGTTGGCCTCGGTATCTGCGGCATGAAATTTAACCTCAGTTGCATCTATGAGATATGTGTTAATGAACCCAATATCACCGACTTGTCTTTTCTTCAATTCGGCGATCTTCAATCTGCATAATATAGTGAGGATGATTATAAATACATGCAATGAAAGAGCTGAGCTATATAGAGAGACTTAATGACAGAAGTAGTACTAGTTACAGACAGTAGCAGGTGACCGTTGCTTTATCGAGGGCCAATTGATTGAAAAACTGAAAGAACTCCTCAAATGGAATAGGCAACAGTTCAATTCCAACGAGGTCATGCTCCTTTTTAACTCTCACATACAAAGTACTCCTCCCCCAGACTCTCTGCAGATTTTCAAGTACCAATCATGCAATCTTCGCATCATCGTTGATAGAGATCTTTCATCTTTGACGAGAGGCTTCCCGTACTCGTATCTTTGTATCTGCACCTCCATGAAATCATAATGTACATCGTCGGGCAGGTAATCGCCAAGATTGCTATAACCGGGCACCATCCTTGGATCATTAGCGACGATGTCTCTAGGCACCTTGAGCGGGGGGCACGATTGCTTCTCTTGTTCGCCGAGCTGGGCAATTTGTTTCCTAGCTCGTCATTCTTTCAGCCTTTGATCACTGACAGTACTTCCCGACCGCTCCGCTTCAGCAAATTCCTTTCCAATAATGCGCTCATAGTTTCCTTTCGGCAGAGACTTGGGTGGTTTCCTTTCGGCAGAGACTTGGGTGGTTTTGTCAGGGCAGTTTTGTCAGGGCTTCGCTTTCACTGGATCTACCTTCTCCTCCGAGGTGGATGTTTCTTTGCGTTCACCCCTTCAAAATAGTTCCTCACTTCTTCTCGTGCGATCTCGGCGTTCTCCTCCGGGGTCCTCTCGTATGGTAACTTCTCTAGAGTCTTCAAAGATGGACTGAATCTGTATGTCCTCCCGCCTCTGGCTGTACTGCTAGACGCCGGCAGAGCAGACGGAGCGGTTGTCTTATTTACTTGCTTACGAGGCGGAGGAGAAGGACTACGACATGCCGGAGCAGCCGGAGCGGCGGCAGGTCTCTTCCGCCCTTGCTGACGAGGCGGAGAAGGAGGAGGCTGGCTGCTCGGGCGCGCTGGCGCAGGCGGAGAAGGAGGCGGAGTTCCGCCACGCGCCGGAGAAGGAGCCGGCCGCGTGCCCTGATCATCACTCGCCGGAGGAGGAGGCGGTGGAGGAGGCGGAGTGCCCTGACTCGCCGGAGGAGGAGGCGGTGGAGGAGGCGGAGTGCCCTGACTTGCCGGAGGAGGAGGAGGCGGAGGCGTCCAGTTCGGAAGGTTGATGAGCTCCTTCCGCCATAGGCATGGAGTCTTCAGAGCAGAACCCAGCCTAGTCTCCCCTTCACTGGTAGCGTGGTCAAGCTGGAGGTCCTCAAATCCCTCCGTTATTTCATCCACCATCACCCTAGCATATCCTTCTGGAATCGGCCGACAGTGAAAAGTTGCGCCGGGTTCAGTAGGATAAACAGAGCTAACAGCTGCCTTGACCTTCAAATTCATCCATTGCGTCATAAGGTGGCAATTTTGAGACTCTGTGATAGCATCCACGGGATAGCTGGCAGGAGCCGTCAAGGCATGCTCCGGCTGAAGCAGCTCGGTGGAAGCCACGCTGCTTCTCCGCTGAGATGGCGGGGTAGCTTCGGGGGAAGCTTCGGCAGTTCGTTTGCTGCGATTTGCTTCTCGTTCCTCTATCACCTGTATCCTTGCTTGCAGAACCAACATTTGGGTCTGCTGCATGTTTTTCCTCCTCTCCTGGCATTTGTAACCGCCTACATCCGGAAAACCAACCTTCCACGGAATGGAGCCTGGCGTGCCTCGTGTCCGTCCAGGGTGCTCAGGATTCCCGAGGGCCATTGTGAGCTCATCGTCTCTCTGTCTGGAAAGAACGTCCCTTGCTGCGCTGCTTCGATATACTGCTGAATCTTCTTGACTGGTATGTCCATTTGATCGTTCGTCCAAATGCACTTCCCTGATACAGGGTCCAAGGTTCCGCCAGCCCCGAAGAACCAAGTCCGGCAACGGTCTGGCCAGTTAATTGTCTCTGGTTTGATCCCTTTATCAACCAGATCATTCTCAGTCTTGGCCCACTTAGGCCGGGCTATGAGGTAGCCACCTGACCCCGTGCGATGGTGATGCTTCTTCTTCGCAGCATTTTGCTTGTTTGTCGCCAACATCTTCTTACCCTTTTCCGATGTCTTGTGGGCCACAAATGCAGGCCAGTGATCTCTGATCTTCTCATATCTGCCCTTGAATTCTGGTGTCTCTTTATTTCCGACAAACTTATTCAGCTCTTTCTTCCACCTCCTGAATAGTTCTGACATCCTCTTAAGAGCAAAAGACTTGATTAATTTCTCTTTAACTGGCTTCTCCGGATCATCCTCTGGCGGTAGGGTGAAACTTGACTTCAGCTCAGTCCAAAGATCATTTTTCTGCATATCATTGACATAAGACACCTCATGGTCTTCTGTAGCCGGCTTTAACCATTGTTGGATGTTGATCGGGATCTTGTCCCTAACCAAAACCCCGCACTGAGCAACAAATGCGCTCTTTGTCCGGAGGGGTTCAATCGGTTGGCCGTCGGGCGCGATTGCTATGATCTCAAACTTTTCATCTGAGCTCAACTTTTTCTTCGGGCCTCGTCTCTTTACCGAAGTTGTGCTCGATCCGGAGGGCTAGAAAAAAGAACAAAGACTTAATAAATATGTGTACATACCAAAACAATGAATGCATCAATTAGCTAGTCAGCAGAAGCTTAACTAATATATACCTGGCTGGACTCGGTTCGGTCACCGGAGACGTCATCACGGTCTCCTTCTTGCACCGGCATTGGGTCACCGGAGCCATCCTCACGGTCTCCTTCTTGCACTGGCATTAGGTCACCGGAGCCATCATAATCATAGCCAGCTGCTTCTAGACCATCGGTGTCGTTGAGAAACAACGAGCAGACGGCATCACTTCCTCGTGCGATTATGTCCCCCAACAACTCTTCTTGTACTTCGTCTTAGATAGTGTCCATAGTTTCTACAAATATTGACAACATGGCAATTATTATTCAAACATGACAGATGGATATATTAGTGGCAAACATAGAACTAATATTAATTAGTGGCCTCGATGCTGCTTCTCTAGGGTTTGGGGTGGCCTCGATGCTGCTTCTCTAGGGTTTGGGGTGGCCTCGACAATGCTTCAAGGATTAAAAAAGAAGAGGAATAAGAAAAAAAAGAGGAGAAGAAAGAATAGAGGAGTTCCTCTATTCTTTCTTCTCCTCTTTTTTTCTTCTTCCTCATTTTTTTTATCGGGAACGAGGGTCGTCGAGGGTCACCGAGCGGTAGAAGAAACCCTAAATAGCAAGTATCGTGGGTGTGAGATACATGTGGCCGTCGGTGTCGGACAGTACATCCACGTCCCACAAGTGACGCGGGCTTCAACGCCCACGTCACTTGTGGGACGTGGATGTAGTGTCCGACACCGACGGCCACATGTATCTCACATCGACGATACTTGCTATTTAGGGTTTCCTCTACCGCTCGGCGACCCTGACCCTCGACGACCCTCGTTCCCGATAAAATAAAGAGGAAGAAGAAGAAGAAGAAGAAGAAAAGAGAAGAAGAAATCTTTCTTCTCCTCTCTTTTTTCTTCTTCTTCCTCTTTTTTTATCGGAAACGAGGGTCGTCGAGGGTCGCCGAACGGTAGAGGAAACCCTAAATAGCAAGTATCGTGGGTGTGAGATACATGTGGCCGTCGGTGTCGGACAGTACATCCACGTCCCACAAGTGACGTGGGCGTCGAAGCCCGCGTCACTTGTGGGACGTGGATGTACTGTCCGACACCGACGGCCACATGTATCTCACACCGACGATACTTGCTATTTAGGGTTTTCTCTACCGCTCGGCGACCCTCGACGACCCTCGTTCCCGATAAAAAAAGAGGAAGAAGAAGAAAAAAAAGAGGAGAAGAAAGAATATAGGAGAAGAACTCCTCTATTCTTTCTTCTCCTCTTTTTTTTCTTCTTCTTCCTCTTCTTTTATTATCCTCTTCTTCCTCTCATGTTCGACGACCCTCGACCCCTCGGCGACCCTAGACCCCCTCTCGACCCCCTCATGTCGAAGTTATCGGGTAAGGGATATATTGACAACGACATACCCGATACATACATACATACATACATACATATCACATGCATCCATACATATATGAACAAAATTAATATCTACTATTAACAACCTAAATAAAAAAACTAATACATATAGGAAGAAGAAGAAAAAAGAAGAGAAGAAAGAATAGAGGAGAAGGCTTCCTCTTCTTCCTCTCCTCTTCTTCTCCCTCTTCTTCCCCTTCTTCCTCGCCTCTCTCATGAATGTCCGACGTTCTCGACCCTTGACCCCCTAAACTAGTTCTCAACCCTCGACCCCCTAAACTAGTTCTCGACCCCCCCTCATGTCGAAGTTATTAGGGAGGGGGTATATCGACCCCCCCTCATGTCGAAGTTATCGGGGAGGGTTATATCGACCCCCCTCCTGTCGAAGTTAACAGGGAGGGGGTATATCGACAATGACATACATACATGGAAAAAAATGCTATCCATCTATACATACATAGCCACATACATATATACATGGAAATAATGCTATGAAAAAAATATGAGCAAATAATATTATCGGGAGGGGGTATAACGACCCCCCTCGTGTTGAAGTTATCGGGAGGGGGTATATTGACCCCTCCCCCCACGTGTCGAAGAAAAAAAAAAGAAAAAAAAGAGGACAAGAAGAAAGGAATAGAGGAGAAAAGAGAAAATAGAATATATATTCTATTTTTCTCTTCTTCTCCTCTATTCCTTTCTTCTTCTCCTCTTCTTTTTCTTCTTTTTTTCTTCTTCTTATTTATTTCTCCTCATCTTCCTCTCCCCTCTTCTTCTCCTTTCTTCCTCTTCTTATTTCCTTTTTCCTCTCATTCTTTTTGTTCTTCTTCCTTCTTAAAAATACATGAAGTAGTATTGCCTAATTCATTGTTCATATGAATATACAAACATTTGCATATTTACAATAATTAATATCACCAAAAAAATCTATGAACAAAAAAAATCCTAATTTTTCTAAAAAACTATCTTTTGCATATATACATGAACATATATATACACAGAGAACATATATACATATATATAAAAAACAAGCATATATAAGAAAAAAAGCATATATAAGAAAAAAAAATGCTAGCTAGGGAGGGCGCCGGCCGGACCAGGAGGACCGCGGGGTCGGCAGTGAGGATGGCGACGGGGCAGTGGGCGCGCGCTCGGGGTAGGGGGCGCGGGCGACGGTGACGGCGGGCCGGGGCGGCGCACGTCGGGGAAGGGGCCGGCGCGGGCGACGGCAAGGGCGGGCCGGGGCGGCGCGCGTCGGGGCAGGGACGCGGGCGACGGCGACGGGGGCGGGCCGGGGCGGCGCGCGTCGGGGCACGGGCACGGGCAACGGCGACGAAGGGGCGGGCCGGGGCGGGCGGCGTCGGGGCAGCCTGGGGGCGTCGGCGTCGTCCGGGGCAGCAACTACAAGATAAGAGTGAAAATTTCCTAAGTGTGGACTTATATAGCAGAGCCTTTAGTCCCGGTTCGTGGCAGCAATCGGGAATAAAGGTGGGCATTAGTCCCGGTTGGTGCCACCAACCGGGACCAAAGGCCTCTTTTCAGCAACCCAAAGGGTGGGAAGCGGCGGCCTTTGGTCCCGATTGGTAGCACCAACTAGGACTAAAGGCCTTGTGCGGCTGTGGCGTCGAAAGTTTAGTCCCACCTTGCTAGTTGAGAGGGGTGCGCAGTGGTTTATAAGCCCCACTGCCGCACCCCTCTCGAACTTCTCTCCATTGCAGGCTTACGGGCCTAATTGTCACTCCTATGCCTGTGGGCCTACTAGGCCTCCTGCGGGCCTAAATCCTGGCCCTTGGATGGGTTTCTAGTCGTATTCAGGCCGTGGGGGCCCAGTAGGTGGCACTTTTTTTTTGTTTGGTTGCTTTATTTATTTTATTTTCTTTTGTTTTTTGCTTTATTTTTTAATTCTTTATGCTTTTAGTTTTAGAAAAATTATAATCTTTTTGTTAATGCCATTAGTTTTCAAATTTGAAAACACTTTTTTGTTTTTTTGTTTTCTTTGTTGCTTTATTTATTTTATTTTGTTTCTACTTACAACAAAATACTTATTGTTGCTATTTTTCCAGTTTTTTTGTTTTGTTTTCTGCATTATTTATTTTCTTTTATTTTTTGCTTTATTTTTTTATTCTTTTTGCTTTTAGTTTTAGAAAAATTATAAACTTTTTGTTAGTGCCATTAGTTTTCAAATTTGAAAACACTTTTTTAGTTTCTTTGTTTTCTTTGTTGCTTTATTTATCTTATTTTGTGATTAACTTTACTATAAAAATAGTTTTTTTCCTATTTTTTTGATTTGTTTTTTGCATTATTTATTTTCTTTTGTTTTTTGCTTTAATTTTTAATTCTGTTTGCTTTTAGGTTAGCAAAATTATAAACTTTCTGTTAGTGCCATAGTTTTAGAAAAATTATAAACTTTCTGTTAGTGCCATTAGTTTTCAAATTTGAATAGTTAAAATTTGAATTCTTTGAAATTTGTGTGAATCACAAGTTTGTGATTAACTTACTAAAAAAATGAGAATAGATGCGCTTATAGAGAAAATTCAACCTAAATTCATAGTAAATTTTTATGAATTTCAGAGAAATTCACTCTGAATTTAGGTTAAACTTTTCTCTATTAGGGCATCTATTTTCACTTTGAGAGGAGCTCAACAAGGCAGAGAGGGAAGGGCTTATAAACTGGTGTGAGCCCCCTTCGGTTGGCGAGGTGGGACTAAACTCTGCCCGCAACGAGGACCAACCCTTTAGTCCCGGTTCGTGGCACAAATCGGGACTAATGGTCATGGGCCAGGGGTGGGGAGCAAAATTATAAACTTTCTGTTAGTGCCATTAGTTTTAGAAAAATTATAAACTTTCTGTTAGTGCCATTAGTTTTCAAATTTGAATAGTTAATATTTGAATTCTTTGAAATTTGTTTGAATCACAAGTTTGTGATTAACTTTACTTTTTCCAATTTTTTTTGTTTTTTGCATTATTTATTTTCTTTTGTTTTTTGCATTTTTTAATTCTTTTTGCTTTTAGGTCAGCAAAATTATAAACTTTCTGTTAGTGCCATTAGTTTTAGAAAAATTATAAACTTTCTGTTAGTGTCATTAGTTTTCAAATTTGAATAATTAAAATTTGAATTCTTTGAAATTTGTGTGAATCACAAGTTTGTGATTAACTTTACTATAAAAATAGTTTTTTTCTTGTTTTTTTGTTTTGTTTTTTGCATTATTATTTTCTTTTGTTTTTTGCTTTATTTTTTAATTCTTTTTGCTTTTAGGTCAGAAAAATTATAAACTTTCTGTTAGTGCCATCAGTTTTAGAAAAAATTATAAACTTTCTGTTAGTGCCATTAGTTTTCAAATTTGAATAGTTAAAATTTGAATAATGGTATTATGAGGGCCGAACCATAAGACATTAAAGCATTTCAAATGAACTCTGAAAAATTTGAAAGTTGGCATGGTATCATAATTTCACCCACATAGCATGTGCATGTACAAAACGGACAATGGTAGCATACTCGTGTGTTACAAAGTTAGCATGGTATCATCATAAAAGTTGCGGGAGAAAGTCTTCACTTTTTCTTCGCTTGTGTCATTTGCTTATTGCGCCGTAACCATGGATAATCTTCATCGTTTATCAGGATGCTTGGGTCAGCCTTGACATTGAAGGGATGAATTTCATGAAACTTTTCATAATCTTCAGACATGTCTGTCTTGCCGTCCACTCCTAGGATGTCCCTTTTTCCTGATAGAACTATGTGGCACTTTGGCTCATCGTATGATGTATTCGCTTCCTTATCTTTTCTTTTTCTTGGTTTGGTAGAAATGTCCTTCACATAGATAACATGTTCCACATCATTGGCTAGGATGAACGGTTCGTCAGTGTACCCAAGATTTTTCAGATCCACTGTTGTCATTCCGTACTGTGGGTCTACCTGTACCCCGCCGCCTGACAGATTGACCCATTTGCACTTAAATAAAGGGACCTTAAAATCAGGTCCGTAGTCAAGTTCCCATATGTCCACTATGTAACCATAATATGTGTCCTTTCCGCTCTCGGTTGCTGCATCAAAGCGGACACCGCTGTTTTGGTTGGTGCTCTTTTGATCTTGGGCAATCGTGTAAAATGTATTCCCATTTATCTCGTATCCTTTGTAAGTCAATACAGTCAAAGATGGTCCCCTGGACAACAAGTACAACTCATCACAAATAGTGTTGTCACCTCTGAGACGTGTTTCCAACCAACTGCTGAAAGTCCTGATGTGTTCACATGTAATCAAGTCATCGCACTGCTCCGGGTGTTCGGAGCGCAGACTGTTCTTGTGTTCATCGACATACGGGGTCACCAAGGTAGAGTTCTGTAGAACTGTGTAGTGTGCTTGAGACCAAGAATATCCGTCCCTGCATATTATTGAGTCACTTCCAAGAGTGCCTTTTCCAGTCAGTCTCCCCTCATACCGCGATTTAGGGAGACCTATCTTCTTAAGGCCAGGAATGAAGTCAACACAAAACCTGATAACATCCTCTCGTCGACTAGATGAACTAGGACGTGCGTCATGATATTGAAGAAGGATGGTGGGAGCACCAGCTCGAAACTGACAAGACATTGCGCCACATCACTCCTTAGCCTTGGTACAATTTCTGGATCGATCACCTTCTGAGAGATTGCATTGAGGAATGCACATAGCTTCAAAGTGGCTAATCGGACGTTTTCCGGTAGAAGCCCCTTCAATGCAACCGGAAGTAGTTGCGTCATAATCACGTGGCAGTCATGAGACTTTAGGTTCTGAAACTTTTTCTCTGGCATATTTATTATTCCCTTTATATTCGACGAGAAGCCAGTCGTGACCTTCATACCGAGCAGGCATTCAAAGAAGATTTCTTTCTCTTCTTTCGTAAGAGCGTAGCTAGCAGGACCTTTATACTGCTTCGGAGGCATGACGTCTTTTTCGTGCAAATGTTGCAGGTCCTCCCGTGCCTCAGGTGTATGTTTTGTCTTCCCATACACGCCCAAGAAGCCTAGCAGGTTCACGCAAAGGTTCTTCGTCACGTGCATCACGTCGATTGAAGAGCGGACCTCTAGGTCTTTCCAGTAGGGTAGGTCCCAAAATATAGATTTCTTCTTCCACATGGGTGTGTGTCGCTTAGCATCATTCGGAACAGCTAGTCCACCGGGACCCTTTCCAAAGATTACGTGCAAATCATAGACCATAGCAAGTACGTGATCACCGGTACGCATTGCGGGCTTCTTCCGGTGATCTGCCTCGCCTTTCAAATGCTTGCCTTTCTTTCGACATTGATGGTTGGTCGGAAGAAATCGATGATGGCCCAGGTACACATTCTTCCTGCATATGTCCAGGTATATACTTTCAGTGTCATCTAAACAGTGCGTGCATGCGTGGTATCCTTTGTTTGTCTGTCCTGAAAGGTTACTGAGAGCAGGCCATTCGTTGATGGTCACGAACAGCAACGCCTTTAGGTTAAATTCCTCCTGTCTGTGCTCATCCCACGTACATACACCATTTCCATTCCACAGCTGTAAAAGTTCTTCAACTGAAGGCCTTAGGTACACATCAATGTCGTTGCCGGGTTGCTTAGGGCCTTAGATGAGAACTGCCATCATAATGAACTTCCGCTTCATGCACATCCAATGAGGAAGGTTATACATACATAGAGTCACGGGCCAGGTGCTGTGATTGCTGCTCTGCTCCCCGAAAGGATTAATGCCATCCGCGCTTAAAGCAAACAATACATTCCTTGGGTCGTTTGCGAACTCATCCCAGTACATTCTCTTGATTTTTCTCCACTGCGACCCGTCAGCGGGTGCTCTCAACTTCCCATCTTTCTTTCGGTTCTCACTGTGCCATCGCATCAACTTGGCATGCTCTTCGTTTCCAAACAGACGTTTCAACCGTGGTATTATAGGAGCATACCACATCACCTTCGCAGGAACCCTCTTCCTGGGGGGGCTCGCCGTCAACATCACCAGGGTCATCTCGTCTGATCTTATACCGCAATGCACCGCATACCGGGCATGCGTTCAGATCCTTGTATGCATCGCGGTAGAGGATGCAGTCATTAGGGCATGCATGTATCTTCTCCACCTCCAATCCTAGAGGGAATACGGCCTTCTTTGATGCGTATGTACTGTCGGGCAATTCGTTATCCTTTGGAACCTTCTTCTTCAATATTTTTAGTAGCTTCTCAAATCCTTTGTCAGCCACAGCGTTCTCTGCCTTCCACTGCAGCAATTCCAGTATGGTACCGAGCTTTGTGTTGCCATCTTCGCAATTGGGGTACAACCCTTTTTGTGATCCTCTAACATGCGATCGAACTTCAGGTTCTCCTTTTGACTTTCGCATTGCGTCCTTGCATCGACAATGACCCGGCAGAGATCATCATCATCAGGCACATCGTCTGGTTCCTCTTGATATTCAGCAGCTTCACCCATTGCAGTATCATTGGGCACACCGTCTGGTTCCTCTTGATCTTCACCAGCTCCCCCTGTTGCAGCATCACCGTATTCAGGGGGCACATAGTTGTCATTGTACTCTTCTTCTTCGTCGTCTTCCATCATAACCCCTATTTCTCCGTGCCTCATCCAAACATTATAGTGTGGCATGAAACCCTTGTAAAGCAGGTGGGAGTGAAGGATTTTCCGGTTAGAGTAAGACCTCGTATTCCCACATTCAGTGCATGGACAACACATAAAACCATTCTGCTTGTTTGCCTCAACCGCATCGAGAAACTCATGCACGCCCTTAATGTACTCGCAGGTGTGTCTGTCACCGTACATCCATTGCCGGTTCATCTGTATGCATTATATATAATTAAGTGTCCAAATTAATAGAAGTTCATCATCACATTAAAACCAAAGTGCATACATAGTTCTCATCTAACAACATATAGCTCTCCACAGCATCTAATTAATTAAACCATACATTGAAACTATGTAAAACATTTCAATGCGAAAACAAATGCGATCATAATCGCAACCAAGGTAATAATTGATCCAACGGCATAATGATACCAAGCCTCGGTATGAATGGCATATTTTCTAATCTTTCTAATCTTCAAGCGCATTGCATCCATCTTGAACTTGTGATCATCGACGACATCCGCAACATGCAACTCCAATATCATCTTCTCATCCTCAATTTTTTTATTTTTTCCTTCAACAAATTGTTTTCTTCTTCAACTAAATTTAACCTCTCGACAATAGGGTCGGTTGGCATTTCCGATTCACATACATCCTACATAAATAAAATCTATGTCACGTTGGTCGGCATAATTTTCATAAACAATAAATGAACCAATAGTTATAAAGATAATATATATACCACATCCGAATCATAGACAGGACGAGGGCCGACGGGGGTGGATACCAAAACCATCGCACTATATAAGATGCAATAATAAAAGTAATAAAATAATACAAGTATCTATGTAAACATACAAGTAAGAATATTTTTCCTTTCAGAAAGAAGATAAGAACAAGAGGCTCACCACGGTGGTGCCAGCGATGAGCTCGGCACGGGTGATCGACAGCGGTGAAGATGGGGACGGGGCGTGACGGACCGGTAAACCTAGACAAATATTGTGGAAAATGGAGCTTGGAGGTCGAGCTTGGAGAGGAGAAAGCTTAAGTAGTGTGGCTCGGGCATTCCATCAAACACCTTGTGTGCATAGGAGGTGAGCTAGAGCACCACCAAGCCCTCTCCCCCTCGGCCAAAAAAAACAGAGCAGTGTGCTCTGCTCTTACGCGAGGGGGTATATATAGGCACGTCATTGGTCCCGGTTGGTGGCATGAACCGGGACTAAAGGGGAGCCTTTGGTCCCAGTTCAAGCCACCAACCGGGACCAATGGTGGTGGGCCAGGAGCGAGGCGCATTGGTCCCGGTTCGTCCCACCAACCGGGACCAAAAGGTCCAGATGAACCGGGACCAATGGCCCACGTGGCCCGGCCGGCCCCCTGGGCTCACGAACCGGGTCCAATGCCCCCATTGGTCCCGGTTCTAGACTGAACCGGGACTAATGGGCTGACCCGGCCTGGACCAAAGCCCTATTTTCTACTAGTGTTGGAGGAGTTTTATTCAAGGCGAACTGTCAAGGGGTTCCCATTATAACCCAACCGTGTAAGGAACGCAAAATCCGAGAACATAACACCGATATGACGGAAACTAGGGCGGAAAGAGTGGAACAAAACACCAGGCATAAGGCCGAGCCTTCCACCCTTTACCAAGTATATAGATGCATTAATTAAATAAGAGATATTGTGATATCCCAACAAATCCCTATTCCAAACATGGAACAAGCTCCAATCTTCACCTGCAACTAACAACGCTATAAGAGGGGCTGAGCAAAGTGGTAACATAGCCAAACAACGGTTTGCTAGGACAAGGTGGGTTAGAGGCTTGGCTTAACAATATGGGAGGCATGATAAGCAAGTGGTAGGTATCGCAGCATAGGCATAGCAAAAGAGCGAGCATCTAGCAAGCAAAGATAGAAGTGATTTCGAGGGTATGGTCATCTTGCCTGAAATCCCGCAAGGAAGAAGAACGAGTCCATGAAGAAGACAAACGGACGTAGTCGAATGGTTCCTCACAGACGCGACGTTATCGGAACCAACCCAAAGAAGCAACACTGGAAAGAAGCACACAACATAGTAAACAACCACGACATAAGCATGGCATGATGCACAACCAAGTATGATGCATGTCCGGTTTAATGAAGCATGGCATGGCAAAAGAAGACAAGCAATCATATAAATTAAGTGGAGCTCAATATGCAACGACGCATATTGACAAAACACCATGACAAGTTATTTAGATCGATCTTGTTTATGTACCCAACAATATTAAATGTTGATTAACATGGAAAGGGATGAAGCACAACAAAACTACCTATCTAGGCAAGTTTAAATGAGGCCGAAAACAAAGAACAACAATACTGGTAAATCCCCATATGCATATATTAGGTTTGGTACTGTTCTGCCCTAAACACAATTTTAGAGTTGTTAAACATGCAAAGTGATGCCACCATGTTAAACTAGGCATTTTTCCACCCCATTTACATATAAAGATTATTAATTTCCGAGTTACGGTTAAATAGTTATGAATTAAAGCATTTTAGCATGGCATATGGGCAAAATTACACAAACCGCTTTTTAAACATTTCAAACATGGATGAAAGTTGCAAATTATTAATCTACACAAAATTCTAAGAAAGTTTTATATATAATTTATTTTAATCCGATGCACGGTTCTGAAGTTATTATATGCATGAAGTTTAGGGACCTTTCTGTAAAAATTGCAGTCTCAGGTTTAATTGCTAAATCGCGGCGGCAAGGAAAAAACAAAACGGACCAAAACTGTAAACGGGCCAACATGCATAGGGGAGAAAATGTGGGGCTGCTCACATCGGCCTAGCAGACCGAAACGGGAGCTGGGCCAGAAAGGAGGCCACGGTTGGGCCTTATCGCCGAAGTGGCCCGGAGCGTGGTTGCGGTCAACGCGTGCCAGCGGATCGAGCACGGGCTGTGCCGCTCGTTCCCCTCGGGCAAAAGAGGGGCGTGGGCGAAGCATACACTACTAGGAAAAGGGCTATAGATGGAATTGACACTAATGGCGCACCAGACATGTGGTGCGCCATTAGTATATACTAATGGCGCACCACCCTCTGATGCGCCATTAGTGTTGAAACTACTAATGGCGCACCCTGCCCACGGTGCGCCATTAGTACCAAATTTTTTTTTGAACTAGTGCGCCTGTCCAAACATACTAATGGCGCATCCGCTGATGGTGCGCCATTACTAGTTGTAACTAGTAATGGCGCACCAGCCAGAAGGTGCGCCACTAATGTTATTTTTTTTATTATTGTTTTTATTCCTTTTTTTGCAAAAGTACTAATGGCGCACACCAGGGGGTGCGCCATTAGTAACCTGGATTACTAATGGCGCATTTGTTGCTGGTGCGCCATTAGTAAGTGGGCAGCAACAAGATATTTTGGACAGCCTCTCCTCCCACACTCACTTTCTCCCCACTTCATTCTCTCCACCGCCTCCTCCTTGTCTCGGGTGCCTCCTCTTTTTCACCTCATTTCCACCATAGATTCATTCAAATTAAGTGGTTAAGTTACCTTGTTTTGCTAGGTAAGTAAGGGGGGAAGCTATATTTATGTTGTTCTCCCTACAACAATGTGCACATGCACTTTTTATGGCCTAGCTAGATCTATGTATGTTCGTTGTGTTGCATATGTTTGTGGTGTTGCATATGTGTTTGTGTTTGGAGGTGTACCGGTATTTGAAATGCGATAGTTGCCAATATTTTGCCGGAATGTTGATTCATTTCCGTTTCGGCGAGAATTTTGGCATTAAGCATTCTTTTTGGTCCTATTTTTAGGGAAAGTCATGCCAAATTTTTTCTTGGTTCTAAAATATCGTTTTGCTCTACCCCGCAGGCGACCATGGTCCGCACGATGACCGAAGGCATCGTGAATAGGTTTTTGAGGTCCGCAAAGGCCGAGATGCTTCAAAAGAACGAGACGGAGATAAGATGTCCGTGTCGAAGATGCAAGCTGAATAGCCTTATTGCGGACCCGGATTCCGGACAGGTGCGGGACCAGCTGCTCTTGCGTGGTTTCATGGATGGCTATCGGTGGCAAGGTGATGAAGATGACTACGAAGTCGTCCATGGGGGCCGGGCAAGAAATGAGGAAGGGCAGCAAGACAACCACCGCAGCTCGGGGGGGCGAGAAGACGAAGAATCCCCAGGAGATGATCACGACGGTGATGCTGTACACAGTCATCATGTAGAAGATGCAGGGCATGATGATGATGCCGGCGGAGCAGACGATGCTGGACCATCGATGGGCTGGGTGCAGGACCCTCATATTCAAGAGTTGCTTCTCAAGCAGACGGATAACGCAAGAGCTGCCGCCCGAGAGAAAGCCAAGATGGATCAACTTGAGTTAGACGCGGTTACTCCATTGTATGAAGAATGCAGGCCCGAGGATACCCGCCTGAAAGTAACGCTCATGGCTCTGGAGATGAA
Organism: Triticum aestivum; assembly: GCF_018294505.1. Taxonomy (NCBI): domain Eukaryota; kingdom Viridiplantae; phylum Streptophyta; class Magnoliopsida; order Poales; family Poaceae; genus Triticum; species Triticum aestivum. The sequence continues at coordinate 651,608,001 of NC_057812.1, read as the reverse complement.
GGTAAAACACAAAATGACCGACGCATGCTTCGACGAGAACATGTCATTCTGGCACGAACATCTTCCCAAGGGGAACAAGTGCCCGACCAGTTTGGAGGAGGCGAAGAAAATCGTGTGTCCTCTGGATTTACCGCACGTGAAATACCATGTGTGCATGAACAATTGCATCATTTATCGGGACGAGCACGCGGAGTCTACAATATGTCCGGTGTGCGGTGTCACTCGATACAAGAAGAGGAAGAAAGCTCCTCGAAAAGTGGTGTGGTACTTTCCGATCACTCCTCGTCTGCAGCGGTATTTCGCGGACCCTAAGGTAGCAAAGCTCCTGCGTTGGCACGCGGATAGGGAGGAGAAGAAGCGAGAAGATGACGCAAATGATCCGGAGATAGATAAAAAAGACAAGATGCTGAGTCACCCTAAGGATGTGAGCCAGTGGCAAGCGTTGAACTTCGAATACCCAGAATTTGGGAACGATCCAAGGAACATCATGCTGGGTGCGAGCACCGATGGAGTCAATCCGTTTGGCAGCCAGAGAAGCACACATAGCACCTGGCCTGTGTTCGTGTGGATGTACAACCTTCCCCCCTGGTTGTGCATGAAGAGGAAGTACATTCACATGAGTATGCTAATTGAAGGGCCGAAACAACCAGGGAATGACATCAATCTGTATCTGGGGCTGCTGAAAGAGGAGATTGACACGCTGTGGAAAACGCCAGCCAATACGTGGGACGCCATAGAGAAAGAATATTTCCCTATGAGAGCCGCACTGCTCACGACGGTGCACGACTATCTCGGTTACGGATATCTTGCGGGGCAGGTAGTCCACGGATTTTCTGGATGCGTAAGGTGCATGGATGACACAACGTATCGCCAGCTAGATAGAGATCCCAGGTCTTCAAAAACCGTGTTCATGGGACATCGAAGGTGGCTTCGCGACGATGACCCGTGGAGGAAACGCAAGGATCTGTTCGATGGTGAAACCGAACCCCGAAAACGCCCGTGTACGAGGAGCGGCGAGGAAATAGACAAGCTGTTGAAAAATTGGAAAGACTGCCCACTGCCGGGAAAGAAGCAAAAGGCGCCAGAGCCGCTGCTAAAGGTATGGAAAACGAGGTCTATTTTCTGGGACTTGCCGTACTGGAAGATCCACCGTGTGCCTCATAGCCTTGATGTCATGCATATCACGAAGAACGTGTGCGAGAGTCTGCTTGGTACCCTGCTCAACATGCCAGAGAGGACCAAAGATGGGCCGAAAGCAAGGGCAGACTTGAAATCAATGGGCATCAGGCAGGAGCTTCACGCTATATATGATGATGATGATGATGATGATGATGATGATGATGATGATGATGAGGCGAAGCAGGACACAGAAAATCGTCGCAAAGGCAAAAAGGCCAAGAAGACCGGAAACGACTACCCTCCCGCGTGCTTCACTCTAAGTCAGGAGGAGATCGAGCAGTTTTTCACCTGCCTCCTAGGAGTAAAACTTCCTTACGGTTACGCGGGGAAGATAAGCAGATACCTAGACCCAGCGAAGCAGAAGTTCAGCGGGATGAAGTCTCACGACTGTCACGTGCTGATGACGCAGATACTTCCAGTTGCAATCCGTGGGATCATGGACGCGCACGTTCGTGAAACGCTATTTGGCCTATGCAACTTCTTCGACGTCATCTCTCGGAAGTCGATTGGCGTGAGGCAACTCAGAAGGCTACAGGAAGAGATCGTGGTGATACTATGCGAGCTTGAGATGTACTTCCCGCCCGCATTCTTCGACATTATGGTGCATCTGCTGGTCCATATAGTGGAGGATATCATCCAACTCGGGGCCGACGTTCCTGCACAGCATGATGCCGTTCGAAAGGATGAATGGTGTCATCAAAGGATACGTTCGCAACATGTCACGTCCAGAGGGAAGCATAGCCAGGGGCTTTCTGACCGAAGAGTGCATCTCCTACTGCACGAATTATCTAGGCATCGAGAACCCCGTTGGTCTGCCCGTCAACAGGCACCTCGGCAGGCTCGCTGGATGGGGTCACCGTGAGGGTCGCCGCGAAATGCATGTCGACTTCGAGGGTCGACTCGCCGACTTTGAAAGAGCAAACCTAGTCGCGCTACAACACATAGACGTGGTCGATCCTTGGGTGGTAGAGCACAAAACCTTTATTAAGAAGATGTACAATGACCGAGGCCAACAGAGGACGGACGGAGATATACTCAAAGAGCACAACTCATGTTTCACGCGTTGGTTCAAGCAGAAGCTTCTGTCGTACCCTTTACATGAGGATTCTTCCGCGGAAGAACAACTCATATTCGCCTTGTCACAGGGCGCCGAGCACAACCTGATGACCTATGAGGCGTACGATATCAACGGCTACACATTCTACACCGAGGCCAAGGACATGAAGAGCGATGGTTATCAGAACTCCGGGGTAACGATGGAATCCTACACCGGTAACGACAAGGACAGATACTACGGAAGGATCGAGGAGATCTGGGAGCTGAGCTACGCTGGAGAGAAGGTCCCGATGTTCCATGTCAGATGGGCCAAGAGCGTCCTAAAAGAAGACCGGTATTTCACCACCATGGTTATACCCGAAGCCAAATCCAAGACCGCGGGCGCAAACGTCACCGCGAAAAATGAGCCATGGGTACTGGCTTCCCAAGTGGACCAATGCTTCTTCATTACCGACCCGTCAAAGACCAGTCGTGTTGTCGTGAGGAGAGGCAAAAGGAAGATCATCGGAATGGATGGAGTAGCCAATGAGCAAGACTTCGACAAGTACGGCGACCCGAGGATCGAACATGACGACGATGATGAAGTAGCAGCATACACCACAAGAAGAAGCAGGACCACCCTACCTAAAGGACGTCCGTTCCACAGAAGAACTCCATTTGCGAAAAAGAAGGGCAAGAAGATTGTTAACAGATAGCTAGCTAAGATCGATTGTATTTAAATCGTAGCCTTCATTTATCGATTGTATTTCATGGGCACTTTTTGAACTATCATGAATATTTTTAAATTTTATGGACACTCGATCGCTATCCCACCTCGCCAGATCCGGTCCCCCTCGCCACCGAGCACCCCCCGGTGCACCGGCCACCGCCGCCGACCCCCCGCACCCTCGATTCCCCTACTCAACCGCCGCCGCCGACCCCCCGCACCCCTCCCCTACTCAACCGCCGCCACCGACCCCCCGCACCCTCCCCCGCTCCACCGGCATTACTGTTTGATGATATTTTTAAAAAAATTATTACTGTCTTATAAAAAAATTACTGTTATGATTTAAACAAGTTTGAACATATTTAAACACAAAAAAGTATCAAACAGCATTTTAAATGCATAAAAAAAATTTCTGGAGCCTAGGAATCGAACCCAGGACCTCTTGGTGTGAGAACGGGCACCTGACCAGTCGAGCTAGTAGAGGGGAGTTGATGTGGATAAGGTCAGGTGGGAGATAACCTGTTGGCCCCGCCGCCCTCGACGCCGGCCAGATCCGCCGCTACCTCTGCTCGAGCTGCTCCCATCGACCACGCCGCTGCTCGCGTGCTTCTTCTCTCCCATGACCCCGCCATTGAAGGTCTCGCAAGGTCCTCTTCTCCTCCCCCTACCCCTTTGTTCGGTTCGATTGTGCCGCCGTCAAGGTTCCCTGATGATGCTGATTCCTCTCGCGCGCAGGCTGCACGCACCTCGGACCGCGTGTGCCTAGTTCGTCCCGGGACGCTGCCCTGACCCTACTACCCACGCCATCAGGGGAGCTCGTCAAGGTATCATCCCCCCCTCTCTCTCTCTCTGCTCTCTCCATCTCTCATGCTCTGGCGTGTTTTTTTCCTAAGGGACGAAACTATGTTCTCTTGTTGCTATTGCTAGGTGTTTTTGTCTGCCATGTACGTACATACCTAGAGTAGTTGATTAGATGCAGAATTCTTTGTCAAAAAATATGTGATTTCCATTCTGAAGTGTTGAACTTGTTTTAGTGTTCGTGTCTGCTCTGTCAAAAAATTGGGGAAAATCCTGCTGGTTAAGCTGGCTGATTAGTATATATTTAGTCATTTTTAGTGTTAATATATGTCACTCCGTGTGCATGATTTCTTCTCAACAAGTTCCAGAAACTTTGTGAAATACTATAATATACCACCTTTTATTCATGTATTAGAACTCTGTCCAAAGCTCAAAATACGAAAACAAATTGTTGTTTACTTGTGATGTTGATACAACTGTAATGGTTTGTGCAATTGGTGATTTTTTCAAAATGTTTTCTATTTCCATGGGGATAAATTTATCTTATGCCTTATGTTCATGCGATTCAGTTCATTTGTTTTGAGTTGCGCAGTAGGGCAAAGCCCCATACCCCCTGTTATATTTATTTAAATTAAGATTACAAGGCTACAAGTAGAAAATAAAATGCACATTAGAACTATACATGGAAGCAGGTGCCTTTGTGTTCTGGTAGTCCTTTAGAACTATACATGGAAACATAATCTTCCTTATCAAGACAAACATAATAGAAGCAGGTGCGGGAGCTGTAGTACTCCATTTGGAGACTTTAACTGGATCAGATTAGGTACTCCATTTGCTGTAGTACTCCAGTTAACTGAAACTAGTGACTCTGCTGCTGAAATTACCGTTGAAATCGAGGTAAAATCACTGTTGAACTGGGTGTAAAATCACTACTGTTGATATTCAAATTTAAACTTGAAAATGAAAATTGAATTGGAGAATTAAATCACTGTTTTTTAGTCCCCATTTCTGAACCTATGCTAACCTTGCAAGCAGCATAACAGGCAATGTACTCCAAAATACTATAAGAACTGGAGTAAAAGATGACTGCATCTCACAGAATATAAGAAATGGGGACTCTTGGCTAAGTATGGCAATGCCACAGAGTAATAATTAACTAAATGAAAATTTGACATTCTGGACTATGCTTGGCTCTGGTTTTGTGAAATCTCATCTCTTTTCTAGTGCCATGACTAGTCATGAATTTTATTTTACTTTCCCCACTTTATAACATTCAGAAATTGTTTACTAGCTCAAGCTTCTCCTTTGCACTTTATCACTTCAATCTGCTGCTACCTCAAGCTTCTCGTTTACACTTGTGCCAAGTAGCATTTTTTCCTTGTATAATTATATGGTGGTTGACTGAGCTGCTACTTTTTCCTTGTAGAAGATCGCAGGTCGAGTGGGAGGGATCCAGTTGCGACAACACCGAATCACTAGCAAGGCAGCTGCCTAGAATAATAGGTATTTTTGTTACGCTTTCAGTTCGTGTCAGCAGGGAGATATAATGTTTTACAATCTTTCTGGTTATATTGGAGTTAGGTTTTTTGAATATGAGTAGCAGTGACTTGGATATACCTTATGGAGTTGTAACAGTTCCTCTTGGTGCTTAGGTGCATTTTCTTTGTGTAACTTGGTAGTTCAAACGGAATGTATCTCATTTTGTAGACAGATTATTTTCTGGAATATCATATATTCAAATTTGTAATGAATGATGGCTTCTACCTTGGGGTGTGGTTTCATGGGCAGTCTCCTTGGCTAGCCTGAGTGGCTCTTGCTGCCCATGCTAGGCTGTCTCTTTCATAAATCAATGCATACTGATGTTCATATGTCATGTTTCATGCATGGAGAAAATTAGCTCCGTGCGGTCGCAAAGATGTACAAAATGGAGGATACCATCTTCTAACTCAAGGTTTTTTTTGTGATGCTATGAAAGATTATAAAAAGAGGAGAAATAATCCCACTAAGCCTGGTTAGTTTTGCATAGTTTCCTTGTCATTACAATGGCATGTGGCTTTCTGGCTTTACAAAACATCATCATCATCAAATCTAACTTTTGGCTAGCTGATTCCCAATATGTAGTATTTCTTTGTCACTTTTTCTAAAATTAGTTTGGTTCTATATATATTAGTATCAGACTGGCAGTGCAAAATATGTGAATGTGGCAGTTCACTATGCATAATGACATGTTAACATCCACACACACTCAAACCAGCTGACTGTTAACATCCACACACACTCAGATTTGTTTTATCAAACCAATAAAATTTCCTTTTGACTGTTTATTTGATAAGGGAAATAAGTACTAGCTTTTTTTCTCTGAGGAAAACAAGTAGCTTTGTGTGTCGATATTCAGCAGCTATCCACAAACACGCAAGGAACAACACACACACACACAGATTACCTACAACTAAGATTGTGGTGCTAGTAGAGGCACATTGTGGCCTTTTCATCCATATGAAAGTAGAGGCACATTGTGGTGCTAGTTTGCTGGGTTTTGTCTCCGACCATCGTGTCGTGATGATATTGCAGGTACCCCGAGAGGCCCTTGAGTTTGCCGGAATGTCGATTAACTTCCGTTCCGGCAAATTCGGGTACTCCATATGTCCTATTTTCAGCACAGGTCATGCTGAAATTTTCCGTGAATTTTAGCATGACTTTGCTAAAAATAGGACATATGGGGTACTTGTGACTAATGCATGGGCCGGGGTATCTTAGTAGTTAATTAAGTAGGATCAAGTGCCCCGGCGTACTTGTGACTAATGCATGGCTTTTAGGGTGCCTCTGTGTCGATAAGAACCGAAATGATGAAAGGTTAGGCTTTTAGGGTGCCTTGGCGTCGAAAAACCCTCAATGATAAAAGCTTAGATTTTAGGATGCCTCGGTGTCGACAAACCCTAAATGATGAGACCATGATCTTGTTCCTTGACAATAACCAACTTTTTGACCAAACTTTGTTTCTATTTAGAGAGAAACATGGCCCACAACGATGAGGCCGGGGGTTCGGGCGGCAAGGCATTCTGGGAGCTGTCCCAGGAGATGGAGGAACAACCTCACTTGTATGAGGCCGCCGCCTTCCCCACCGATCCTGAGACCACGGATGGTGCCGCCGAGGATGACCACACTGATGCCACCACTTATGGTGCCGCCGAGGATGCCACCACTGATGATGGCGGCGCACGCACAGATGGCAGCCAACCGAAGAGGCAACGGAAGGACCGGCGCCCGATCGTGCTCCGCACCCTCAAGGAGGAAGTTACTGAAGTGGACTCCAACGGGAATCCAACGGCGCCCGAACGAATAGTCAAGGGGTACTCGCTTCAGCTCGGGTGCATTGTCCGGAGCACCATCTCGATCAACACCGAGAACCTGAGGCATCCTGACCGAGGGAATTTGCGCAACCTCCTCTTCACGAAGCTGCACGAACGATACAAGTTCCCCGCTGAATATGAAAACACAAGCCTCAAAGGGAATAAAGTGAACAATGCTGCCCTCACGAAGATGAGCAAGGCCCTGTCTACTTGGAAAAGCAATGTGAAGAGAATGATCGAGAAAGGTGAGAGTTATCAGAAGATCAAGGAGAAAAATCCTTCGATCACCGAAGATGACTACAACGACTTCAAGATCAATTGCTCGAGCACCGCAAGCTCCCAATCAAGTGAGTGGGGGAAACAAATGCGGGAGCTGAACATAGGGGAACACACACTCGGTCCCGGCGGTTACAGAGTGGTGGAGCCTATATGGGACAAGGAGGAGGCGGACCGTGCCGAGCAAGGCCTACCGCCCCTCTTCGATACATACGGTGACAAGCAGACCAGGAACTTTGTCAGGGCCCGGTACAAGAAGGACCCGAAAACAAAGGAGCTTACCACGGATCCGAAGACCAGGCAGCTTGAGCTTGTTCTGGTAAGGAATACACCCCCGCGTAATTAGCTCCATATGGTTGCATTCTAATTAATGAAGCCAAATTTCTAAATGGTTCACATTCCTTCCGCAGGCGACTGAAAGCAGTAGCGCGGGGTCGACTAAGAGCAACCCTTGGGACACCACTCTAAATAGGGGGTTGAATGTAATGAAGAACAAGGATAAGCTCAGTAAGCCGACATCAGCTGGTCGTGTGGCCGGCAAAGGCTTGTCGACAAAATGGGGGTCATACTATACCGCTGGTGTGCGGAAGGAGAAAAAGACCAGCTCGGAAAGCCAGGCGCGAGAGGTTCAAGAACTCAAGGCACAGGTGGCGCGGATTTCGGAGATTGTCCAAGAGCAAGTGGAACAACGACTCGGGGCGACGATCACCGCCCTTGTGCCTACCTTGATCTCGGGGTTGAGTGCGTGGATTGCGGGCGGCCAACAGGGGCCGCCCCCGATTCCTAGCTTCACGGCCAGCAACTCGCATAATGCGATGGCGGGGCCATTGGTGCCTCCGGCGGAGGCGGCATTGGTGTCTCCGACGCCGGCACGGGAGCTTAATGCACCCGGGTGTACGCTGGCCGGCACCTCTTCAGCAAGCGGCCCCTCCGTCAACTGCACGCCCGCCGTTGGCGGTGCCTCGACATTAGCCGAGCTCGACGCCATCAGCACGGTAACTAATTAAGCCTCTCTCGGCCGAGGACTTCATCTCCTTGCCTTTGACTGGGCATCCCTGACGCCCTACATGTTTTCGCAGGGCACCGCCGACGTTCTGTGCACTCTCCTCCACTTCGTGAACAACGAGTTGGTCGATGTCACCAAGGGCAAAATCGTTCAACCGGGCAACCCTTTGTTCCACGGTACCCAGATGCCACCCAACTTGTTTAGGGTTCAACTGGTTCGGGTGCTGCCAGGCTGCGACAACTTGTTACCTCCGATTCGACCCGTCGGGGCCGACGATGAAGACGTGATGACCCTCAGCGCCTGCCTGAGCTGGCCCCTGCTTTGGCCGAAGAGCCAGATTCGTTTGGGGGCGGGGGACGCCACCCCAAAGACAACACCGCCAGTCGTGCCGGCGCCAAGTCGGCCCCATGGCAAGACCGCCGTAACGGTGCCGAACATCCCTATGCCACTGGATCCAAACATGCATATGGCACAGGATCAGAACGACGACGACGACGATGATGATAGATTTGGCAATGTCGATCAGTACTTTGCCGAGCATGGGTACGATGGCGACTTCATGGGGCCTCCTTCTCAAGAACCAAACCCAACAAAAGACGTGTGCGATCTAGCTCATACCGCGGAGAAGCCAAGTTGCAACAGGCGCCGTCTGGCGTTCAGCTCTCAGGAGACGCCTCCAGCTGCCGACTTCACCGAGCCTCAGATAGGCGAGGTGCGAAATATTATCAGCCCCAACACACTCAAGAAGGCGGTCTGTGAGCAGAACTCGGTCCCATTACAGGAGAAGAAGAAGGCACGCAAAAGAAAGACTAAGAAGGGTGCGAGCCAGCCGGCACCGAGTACGATTCGTGCTCAGGACGGGCCACCTTCATCGCAGGATATCTCGAGGAGGGTGCATGTGGCGGATAGGGCGATGCTACCGACAAATATGCTCAATGCTGCAACCGGTGCTATGCGGAGTCTGCATGACAGTCTTCTTGCTTTGGAGAAGCGGCGTCTCAGAGAGAAGGATGTGGCATACCCGGTTTTCGCGGCCAAGGTGCCAGAGGGCAAGGGCTTTGTGGATAACTCCATCGGGCGTACGGTCGTCCTACGTTTTGATGACATCCATGCTATGTTGAACCTTCATCCGCTGCACTACACCTTCGTTCGGCTATTTTCGCTGAGTATGGAGATGCGGATCATTCGCGACAAGACCCCAGACATCGTGATAGTCGACCCGTTCTACATGTGTGCCAAGATCTTGGGCAGCGCTGGGGACCGGCAAGTCGTGAGTTCTTACCTCGAAGGCGTCATTCTGGCAAACCAAGATAAGGATAACTTCCTCGTGCCTTACTTTCCCGAGTAAGTCCTCCCCTCAACCGGCCCGTAACATATGAATTCTTACATTTCGATCGTTTTCTTTTAACATTCCGTGTTTTCTGCAGTGACACACGTTGCACGCTCATCCTCCTAAGCCCCAAATATTCCATGGCCACGTATTTCGACCCGGACCGTCAGTCGAACGTAGACTACACAAATGTCAAGAAGGTTCTTGATGATGTTCTCCCCGGCTACGCCCAATCTGGAGGCACCTTCACCAGGCCTATTCGTAAGTACGGCAAGCACGTGTTCTCCCACAATACGATGTTCTGCTGCGTCAAGCAGCCGCCTAGCGGTCAGAAGGGTGCCTACTACGCCATCCATCACATGCGGGCGATCGTACGGGACCATCATCAACTTCTGCTACCGAGTAAACTCAAAGATTGGGCCGCGAGCGTGTCAGCAATCCAGGACGCGGACCTCCGACAAGAATTCTTTCGCATCCAGTCGGAGTTTGCGGAAATCATCCATCAAGATGTCCTTCGTACCTCGGGGCAGTTCTACCTCAGAAATCAACCGTCCAACAGTGACATCGACACAATGCTACAAATGCAGGATGACAACGCCCGTTCTTTCATGACTCCCACGATAGACGGCGGCTTCATCCACGCTCCGGTCCCTTGAGTCGAGTTGTCTAGTTCTGAAACATCGATTGGCTCATGTTGTAATTAAACTTTAATGAACTTGTAGTATGTCTCTTTGGTTTCGAGAGTCGTTCAACTTAGATGTAATCGATGCTATTAATGTCTTGCTTTTCTCTTCCGATCGTTCTGTTGCATACTTATATATTGCTTATGTATTGTCTGTGAATTGGTAATAACGTTTCGTTTGGCTAGTGCATAGCGATGCCGACGTATGTCGTGTACAAGGGTAAGGTTCCCGGAGTCTACGATGACTGGGAGGAGTGTCGGAGACAGGTTCACCGATTCAGCGGTAACAGTTACAAAGGGTACACCACTAGGGCCGAGGCCGAATCTAGATACGCCCGCTATCTAGCGGGAGAGGGGAGGGAGCGTTGGAGGAACCGGATGAAGACGAGTTTCATCGTGATGATGCTCATCGTGATGACCGAAGCTCTCTTCTATGTGATGGTAGTTTAGATGATCGATATCGACTTGTAATGTGAAGACAGACTCGCTACTCGCGGTCTCGAGACTTGTAATATAATGTTCTATCTTTGTTCGGTCTTTTCAATTCGGAGACTAATATGATGAATTGTATTCGGAGACTAATATGATGAATTGTATTCAAAGACTAATCTTCTATTTTATTTGATGAATCTGTTGTTGATGTGTGCTGTCTATATTTTGTCAAATTATACATTTTGTAACCTGTGCAAAAAACAGAAAATAAAAAAATAAAAAAACCCTAGTATTCATACTAATGGCGCATCACATGACAGTGCGCCATTAGTATGACAGTGCATACTAATGGCGCATCACTGGGCAGTGCGCCATTAGTATGCCGCGGTTACTAATGGCGCATCCAGAGGTGGTGCACCATTAGTATGCCAAGCACCTGGTATACATGGCCCCTGGGAGGCATACTAATGGCGCACCCTGTCCTATACTAATGGCGCACCCGAGGTGCGCCATTAGTATACCAGATACTAATGGCGCACCAGGTGGTGCGCCATTAGTAAAAATTACTAATGGCGTGCTATTAATGGCGCACCACAGATGCGCCATTAATAGCCATACTAGGTGCGCCATTAGTAGGGGTTTTTCTAGTAGTGATAGGAAGCAGGGCGCGACTCCGACGAGGGAGATGGCCGGCGTTCTCAGGCGTGGAGAGGCGCGGCTTTCACGGAGTCAGCAGGGAGCGGCAAAGGGGCGTGGTACTCGGCAGGGGAGGTCGGCGACGAGCCTTGGCGGGGCGGCGGGAGCTGCGAGGCCAGGCGGAAGCAGGTGACGGCGGTGGCGACATGGGTAGGGGCGGCGGACTTGGACGGCGGCTTCCTTCCGTTCCCGTGGCGCAGCTGTTCCGGCGGTACTTGCTCGGAGCTCGGGCGTCGAGCGCCATGCAACTGCATCGGGAGGCTGAGACAGAGAGAGATGTTACAGGAGGAGGGAGAGAAACCGAGGAAGAAAAGGAGGAGATGGGCGCAGGGAACCTCGGGAGGTCGGCGTTTGATGGTGGAGCTCGACGGCGGTGGAGGCAGCTCCGGGGGTGCTGCTGCTTGCGGCGGGCACGCGGGAAGCTACGTGCGGCCATGGCGTGCCTTCTGCTGCTGGACCAAGAGAGGGAAAGAGAGGTTAGGAAGGAGAGAGCACAGGGAAGGAAAAGAAAGAGGGCAGGGGCCGCGATGGTCCTGCTGGTGGCTGTTGCTGCTCCGGCCGGCAGGCTCCGACGGGAAAACACCGACGAGGAGGAGGTCCTCAGGCGGCTGGGTTGGAGGAGATCGAGGAGAGGGGTGGCGGCTGTGGCCGGTTGGCTCGCTGGGGAAAACGAGAGTGGGAGGATTTTTGGATCGGGAGATATCAGCTAGGGAGTCGATGGTTTGGTGGGGATGGATCCCAATGGAAAAGGGAGTTGGTCGGGTGGTGGCGGAGGGAATGGAAGGATGGGACAGGATAGGCTAGGGTTTGATCTGATATTTATATCAGATGAGTTTAGGTTAGGGGCTAACTCGTTCCTCCGATCAAAATTGGACGGTCGAGAAAAATAGGCTAGGGAGCCCAAATAAGAAAACAGTGATGTTTTGTAGATGTTTGGGGATGATCCGGACCCAATGGTGACAACTGTCCGGGTCGGGTCCGGGGAAGTTTCGGACATGCACGGGAGAGGTCGGCGGGCTGACGAGAGAGCTTCGGCTAGGCCTGGCGGTAGGTAGTGAGCTGTGTAGATGGTCTCGAGCTGAGAGAAGAGAAGAGAGGGAGGCCCGGCGACTGCTTCCGGAGACCGAAAACGTCCGACGTTAGACCGACTATATTGCCGCTATAGTTATCCGTTGGGCGTCAAACGAACTCCGAATGAGATGAAACTTGACAGGTTGTCTATCTACACTATAATAAGACCACACGCCAACTTTCATCCCATTCCGAGAACATTTTCCGGCCACTTATAAAATACTATTTCGGACATGTCGCGGGCGCATGCAAGTGTGGTCGGGCTCAGAACGAACAACGGAAAGAACGAGGAGGCTGGGACGGATGCAAGTTTTGAAAACATGATGATGCAATGCACATGATGACATGACAAGATGCAACACGCAAGCGAATGACAAGACAACAACAGCGAATAACTAGAAGACACCTGGCATATCGGTCTCGGGGCGTCACAAAAATAAAGCCCAATATAGTCCAAAACAGTAGATAATATAGCATGGAGCAATCAAAAATTATAGATACGTTGGAGACGTATCATCTGGCTGGTACGCCGTTGGGTCCTACCATTCGAGAATACGAAAGGAACCTTTTAAATTGCCGAACGAATCTATGTGTATTACAATACCCGTATTTTCCTTGCAAATACTAATCTCAACGTGGTAATTGATTTATGACGAGTTGTTGAATTAGAGTGAGTTTGTGATATAGTGATCTCAACGTGGATTTCACATTTCATGGTATCCCTAGTAAGTTTTCCAATGCAAATTCAAATTTAAAAGATGAACAATATGGAGGTGAGAAAACTTTGTATGTATCAAGCATATGACCACACACACACACAGAGAGAGACACACACGCATGAACACAACAACACAAGATTGGCTGACACCTGGGACGTAGCTACTCGAGCAGTATTTTTTTGTTTGGTATTCCAGAGACGGAGAAGGGTTTGAACTGGGCTGTGGCCCGTCTAGCCCAGGCTTATATTTTATGTTCACCATGTGACCAGCCCATCTATTTTTTCTTTGTGAAAATGAGCCCAGTTTATTTTTCTGAAGAATACCCAATCCAGGCCTACTTATTTTTCTACGCCCTGATGGGCTGCAACTCTTTCAAGACACCTGCAAATCTTGAAAGTAATATGAAATGGGTTGTAAATATAAAAACAGATGACAAATTGGCAATTACTTTATAATTTCTGAATTTTTTCACATTTTCAAATTCCTATTTCATGGGCATTAACCTAATTTAAATATATCTTCAAAGTACTTTAAATCTGGCTCGACATTTCGGTATTAAAAATAGTTTGGAACCCACAGAAATATGCGAAATTGGCCCTGGCCAACCAAAAAAAACGACTGCAATAAATTGCATAAGAAGTTGCCATGAGCTATATATAAATTATTAAAAAAGAGGGAGTGGTCTGACTTGTGGGCCTGTTTAGTTGATGCGTATGCAAGATTTTTTTAGTTATTATATACGTCAACAAACGATTCTAGCAGATATAACCGTTGGATGTTAATCCAACGGCCGTCGTGTTTCTTCAATCTCTGATCTTCTTGCTCCAGCCGCCAAAGCAGCGCCGGCGGGACCGCCTACTCCCGCCTCCCGTGGCCGGCTGTGCTGCCGCGCAGGCCTCAGCGCCCCCTACTACTCCCACCGCTCGCCAGGGCATCCCTCTACTCACCCACACCCCCTGTTATTCTCCGGTGACGGCAACCTCACACCGCAGCCGAACCGGTGAACCCTCGTACTCCTCTCCGCGCGGGCTTCCACTGTCACGTCTTCCCCGGCTCCGCGTCGTCCCCTTCCTAGGCCTCGCCGTCGTCCACCGCCGTGGTGCTCTCGGCGCGGCGTGATCAATGTGGTCAACGACCAACTTCCATCAGAAGAGTACTGTACGTGGAGAGGCTGACAGTTGGGTCCACGGCGGCCGCAAGGAAGTGCCTCCTTATTATGCGGAAAATAATTATTCGTCCACCTGACAGCAAGGACCCACCGAACGGTCCACCAATATTTGGCGAAAAAAATGTTTCCCCCTGACTGCTGGGACCCACACGACGGGCCACCGTATTTCGCGAAAAAAAATGTTCCCCCGTTGTCAGCTCGGACCCACCGGAAGTGCCTCCTTATTATGCACAAAAAAATGAATACCCCCTGCTAGCTGGGACCCTCCTTGGTGGGAGGCTGACTTGCGGGCCTACTAAGTTGACTGGGACGGAGGCCTTTGTCAACTTTGGTCAATATATGAACGATTCTAGCTCCAGTGACCGTACGATATCCATCCAACGGCCGTAGTGCTTCTTCAACCTCTGGTCTACTTGCTCCAGCCGCCCAAAGCAGCGCCGGTCGTGCCGCCTGCTTCTGCCGCCCAAAGCAGCGCCGGTCGTGCCGCCTGCTCCTGCCGCCCATGGCCGGCTGTGATGCCGCAGAGGCCTCACCGCCCCCTACTACTCCCACCGCAGGCCAGGCCATCCCTCTACGCACCCACACACCCTGTTATTCTGCGGCGACGGCAGCCTCACACCGCAGCCGAACGAGTGAACCCTCATACTCCTCTACGCATGGGCATCCACTGCCGCTTCTTCCCCGGCTCTGCGTCGTCCCCTTCCTAGGCCTCCCCGTCGTCCACCGCCCTGGTGTTCTCGGCACGGCGTGGTCAACGTGGTCAAGGAATGGCTTCCATCAGATGTGGACTGTACGTGGAGAGGCTGACAGCTGGGTCCACGCCCTCAGCAAGGAAGTGCCTCCTTATTACGCGCAAAATAATTATTCCTCCACCTGACAGCGGGGACCCACCGGCCGGGCCACCGTATTTCACGAAAAAACGTTTCCCCCTGACTGCTGGGACCCACCAGCTACATCTTCGCACACAAGGAAGTGCGTCCGTAAAAAATGATTCGCCCCCCTGACTGCTGGGACCCACCAGCTACATCTTCGCATGCAAGGAAGTGCATCCGAAAAAAACGATTCGCCCCCCTGACTGCTGGGACCCACCAGCTACATCTTCGCATGCAAGGAAGTGCGTCTAGGAAAAAAACAAAATGATTCCCCCCTGACTGCTGGGACCCAGCAGCTACACCTTCGCACGCAAGGAAGTACATCCGGGCAAAAAAACAAAAAACAAAACGATTCGCCCCCCTAACTGCTGGGACCCACCAGCTACATCTTTGCAGGCAAGGAAGTGCCTGACAGTCGGGACCCACCTGGTCGAAGCATACATAGCGTTGTCATTCTGGTCGTGAACGTGTACGTACATATATATTGGTCGATGTAGAGGCGCGTACGTGTCATAGTAGAGGCGCGCACGTAGCATGTACATGTACGTACAGCGGCCAGGGTGCAAGAAAGAAAATACGGCCACGTATGTACATACGGACAGGGTCTCAAACGCCTACTCACGCATACGTACGGCCAGGGCTCATGTACATGGCTGGGTCGGAATGGAGAAACAGCGTCGTCGTCGTGTTCATGGGGAGGCAATGGAATGCGTCGTGTTCATGGGGAGCCAACGGAATGCTTCATGTTCATGGGGAGGCAACGGAATGTGTCGTGTTCATGGGGAGGCAACGGAATGCGTCGTGTTCATCGGGAGGCAACGGAACGTGTGGGAGCCAACTGGCTGGGTCGGAACGGAATGCGTAGTGTGTTCATCGGGATGGCTTGGACGGAATAGGCGATGGAAACGAGGTCTGGCGTACCGCAAAACGGAGGAACGGCCTTCTGTTCGACCGGCCACGTTCGAAACGGGGTCCTGTTCATCGGGAGGGGTCTGGCGTACCGCAAAACGGAGGAAACGGACCTCCTACGGTCGAAACAGGGGTCCTGTTGATCAGGAGGGGTGTGGCGTACCGCAAACGGAGGAAACGGAGTTGTGTTGGAGCGCTACGGTCGAAACAGGGGTCCTGTTGATCGGGAGGGGTGTGGCGTACCGCAAAACGGGACTCCACGGGATACTGTTCATCTCCACCGTCGACCTCCTCCAGCCTCCACGGGCTACTGTCGACCTCCTCCAGCCTCCATGGGCTACCGTCGACCTCCTCGAGCCACCACGGGCTCCTGTTCATCCAGCCTCCACCGCGCGCTACTCCACCGGCTACTGTTCAACCACCCCTCCACGGGCACCCCTCCACCGTCTACTGTTCATCCAGCCCTCCACACCACGGGATCCTGTTCAACCACCCCTCCACGGGCACCCCTCCACCGTCTACTGTTCATCCAGCCCTCCACACCACGGGGTCATGTTCATCCAGAGGCAACGCCACCGCTCACTGCTCATCCAACCCCCCCCCCTTGCAACGCTCACTGTTCATCCAATCGATCAGCTTCAGTTAGCAGCAGTAGCGAAGGAATCGCTCGATCGGGTTCAGTTTACAGCCCATCGATCGATCGCTCGGGTTCAGTAACGTGTAGCCTGCAGTGCAATCGCTCGGGTTCAGTTAGAGCCCAACGCCTCGCTCAGGTTCAGTTAGAGCCAACGCCTCGCACACACGCGCGTATGTGTACGAGAGAAACGTGCATCGCTTGGCCCCCAACCTCCCACCGTAACCAGGAACTCCCCGAAATTTTCCTCCCCCTCGCTTCTACCATGGTTTTTTCCGTCATGGATGGCCCAAAGAATGTCATGCAGCTGCGTCTCCAGCCCGCCCAGGACGAAAAGTGCATTTTCTATCATGATTTTTTGTCATAGAAGTAGGAGCCCACCACATCTATGATGATACCGGGTTTTGTCACAATTATCGTCATATAAGTGTCATATGTATGACAGAAAAAAAATTCGTTCGGCCCAAAATGTCACGGATGTGTCTTTTTTTTGTAGTGCTGGGGGTTATGTTATGGATGAAGAAACTGCTAGAGACCTTTTTGCTTGCAAATATAGATATGATCTTAAGAAACTATTAGCTAAGCTGAAAGAAAAGTCTTTGAATGCTAGAATGAAATATGACCCTGCTTTTAATACTTCAGCTATCTGTATTTCTGATAAGGATTATGATTTCTCTGTCGATCCTGATTTAATTACTTTGGTTGAATCATATCCTTTTTATTGCTATGAATCTGAAACTGTTGTGGCATATCTTACTAAATTGAATGATATAGCCACCCTATTCACTCAAGAGGAAAAAATTTGTTACTACTATATCCGTAAGTTATTTCCGTTCTCATTAAAGGGTGATGCTAAAACATGGTTCAATTCTCTTGCTCGTGGTTGTGTGCGTCGTCCCCAGGATATGATTTATTACTTCTTTGCTAAATATTTCCCCGCTCATAAGAAACAAGCTGCCTTCAGGGAAATATATAATTTTCTGCAAATTGAAAAAGAGAGTCTCCCACAAGCTTGGGGGAGGCTTCTCCGATTACTTAATGCTTTGCCTGATCATCCTCTCAAGAAAAATGAAATACTTGATATCTTTTATAATGGACTAACCGATGCTTCCACAGACCACTTGGATAGTTGTGCTGGTTGTGTTTTCAGGAAAAGAACTGTTGAGCAAACTGAACTGCTATTGAATAATATATTGAGTAATGATAATGATTGGACACTTCCTGAACCAACTCCTAAGCCAACTCCGAAGAAAAGGGGTATTCTATTTCTCAGTCCTGAAGATATGCAAGAGGCAAAGAAATCTATGAAAGAAAAAGGGTATTAAAGCTGAAGATGTTAAGAATTTATCACCAATTGAAGAAATACAAGGTCTTAATAATCCGACACAGGTAGTAAAGGTAAATTCTCTCTATAGATTTGATGAAGGTGATATTCCCCGTAATAAGTCTGCTAGCCAATGCTTGGATGAGTTTGATAATTTTATTGTTAAACAAGAAAACTTCAATGCTTATGTTGGTAGACAATTGAAACGTAATGCTTATATGATTGAATACTTGAGTGATTATATGTCTAGAGTTAAAGGTGACCTAAAATTATTAGTGAACATGCTTCTATAGTTACCACTCAAGTAGAACAAGTGCTTAAAGCACAAGATGATTCGGTCAATGAATTAAATAATAAGAAAATTGATAATGTTGTTAGAGTTATGACTTGAGGGGGTAAAATGACTCATGAACCTTTGTATCCTAAGGGCCACTCTAAGAGAGTTGAGAAAGATTCACAGGGAACTAATGTTGATGCACCTAGTCCTTCTAAGAAGAAGAAAAAGAAAAATGATAGGACTTTGCATGCTTCTAGTGAACCTGTTGTTGACACACCTGAGAATCCCAATGATATTTCTATTTCTAATGCTGAAACACAATCTGGTAATGAACATGAACCTAGTGATAATGTTAATAATGATGTTCATGTTGATGCTCAAACTAGCAATAACAATGATGTAGAGATTGAACCTGCTGTTGATCTTGATGACCCACAATCAAAGAATCAACGTTATGATAAGAGAAACTTCGTTGCTAGAAAGCACGGTAAAGAAAGAGAACCATGGGTTCAGAAACCCATGCCTTTTTCTTCTAAGCCATCCAAGAAAAAGGATGATGAGGATTTTGAGCGTTTTGCTGAAATGATTAGACCTATATTTTTGCGTATGCGTTTGACTGATATGCTTAAAATGAATCCTTATGCTAAGTATATGAAAGATATTGTTACAAATAAAAAAAAGATACCGGAAGCTGGAATTTCCACCATGCTTGCCAATTATACTTTTAAAGGTGGAATACATAATAAACTAGGAGATCCCAGAGTACCAACTATACCATGCTCTATTAAAAGAAACTATGTTAAAACTGCTTTATGTGATCTTGGAGCCGGCGTTAGTGTTATGCCTCTCTCTTTATATCATAGACTTGATTTGAATAAGTTGATACCTACTAAAATATATTTGCAAATGGCCGATAAATCAACTGCTATACTTGTCGGTATTTGTGAGGATGTGCCTATTGTGGTTGCAAACATTACTATTTTAACAGACTTTGTTATTCTTAATATTCCCGAGGATGATAGTATGTCTATTATCCTTGGTAGACCTTTTTTTGAATACTGCAGGGGCTGTTATTGATTGCAACAAAGGCAATGTCACTTTTCATGTTAATGGTAATGAGCATACGGTACACTTTCCGAGGAAACAACCTCAAGTCCACAGTATCAATTCTATTGGAAAAATTTCAACGATAACTATTGGAGGTTTTGAATTCCCTCTTCCTACTGTCAAGAAAAATATGATATTCCTATTGTTGGGGACATGCATATTCCCGTTGAGGTAACCTAGTGTTATTCGAAAATTCTCCGGTTTCATGTTATTCAGAAAGAGTTTGTTAACAAGACTTGATCAACCTTGTTAGTGGATTCCTTTTGATGAGCATGAGATGAATGAAATTAGAAAGCACAACTCACTACTAGGGAAAACCTTATACACAACATCTTAGCAGTAGCGCTGGACAAAACAGGTCGCTACTGCTACTACTTTAGCAGTAGCGCGTTCCGCGAAACCGCACTACTGCTACATTTGTACTGGGCGCAGATGGCTAGCCCCACTTAGCAGTAGCGCGTACCACTTACCAGCGCTACTGCTATGGGCCGTAGCAGTAGCGCGTTTCTCTGAAACGCGCTACTACTTACTCCCCCTCCACCCCCGCTCCCTCCCTCCTCCTCATTCGGCCGCCCCCTCCCCCTCCTCCCCCCGCCCCCTCCCTCCTCCCATCCCACCGGCCTCCTCCCCCTCCTCCTCTCTCCTCCTCCTCCCTTCCCCTCCTCCCTACTTTGTATAATGTAGTTTTTTTTACTATTTTTAGTAAGTGTTTAAAATAATTAGTAATTAAATTAATAAACTAGTTAAACTAGTTTAGTTTTAGTAAGAACTAGTTGAATTAATAGAACTACTGTATTTTTAGTAACAACTATTTGAATTAATAGAACTAGTTGAACATGTCACATTTGTTGTTATTTTTCTAGTTTAAGCAATTATTCCTGCATCGATGTCGTTCGCTAGTGTTTTATTTATAGGGTTTTTGTTTTTGTAGAAATCAAGGAGCCCCTCCATCATCCCCGCCATCGTCCCCGTCACCGACCCCCTCCGACCTCGAGGTGAGACCAGCCAAATCTCCATGTCAATATGAGTCCTATAAGATATGATGTAGATAAAAACATGTATATCTTCTGTTGCTCAAATAGGATATGTGGTTGCCCAAGTGGCCGATCATGCTCATGTTCATGTTCATGTTACTCCGAGTGGCCTATGTTTTGCCGGAGTGTTGATTAATTTCCGTTCCGGCAAATTTCAGGCGCTCGATATGTCCTGTTTTAGCAAAGGTCATGCCGGAATTTTCCGTGAATTTTGGCATGAGTTGTGCTAGAATATGTAGGAATATCGAGTGGCCTGGATTTTCTAGAAAGATAATTAAACGATATTTCGGATTGACTTTAAGTCTGTCGAGGCCGAAGAATCGCGACTGTTGTCGTGGGGTGTAATGTCGTACTCGTTTAGTACATATATTTAATTGTAAAAGTTTAATATTTGAATTATGAACATAGGAAATGTCGTACTCAGACGAAGAAAGTCTCTCGGAGGGAGTGCAACTGGTGCCACGACGACCGGGGTTTCTGCGACAGGCCTCACCTGGACGAAAGTCGGCACTTTAGCATTAAGCTCGAGGAGGCCTTCGATTGTAATACGGTAAGCTATGACGCAAAGTGTTTTTTCGTAATTAAGCTTGACTTCTACTACTTCAACATGTAATTTTCGTCTTTTACAATTCGACTAGCTTATCCCATGCCATGCAAGACGCTATGTCTTGGAGATGATGGGTTTTAAAGATCATGAGAGGAATGAAACAAAGAAAATTAACCTAAGGACTCATCATGGTATGGATTTTGAGGTAAACCTATACAATTCTGAGAGCGTATTCCATTTTGGTTGCCCGGGTTAGGAAGCACTTTGCAAGATGTATGATTTTCAGGAGGGTATGTTTGTCACTATGGATCTTGGTGATCCTGATATCGACCAAGACAATTTGGACATTTGGGTTCTTGTTGATACGCTTCCAATTCTACCGCTATGTGAGTTTCTCAAACATAGTTATTAACTAATTTATATTGTTCATTTCAAAATAGTTGACAACTTATTCCGTTGACACCTTATTTTCATTGTCAAACAATGTGCGGAACATAATAGACAGAACCTACTACACCGATGACTCTGAGTTAACTTATAAGGAGAAAAATCATCTGGTCGCATTTCGTACTGATCTTGAGATTTACAATATCTATAATAAAACTACTCCACATTATGGTCAATACGTCCCACTAGTGCATGTGTTGAACTACGGTAACATCCATGGAGAAGCCATGGTAAAAAAAATTACTATTACGACATCTGTGCATCTTTTAAATAAATTCTTTTAAAACTTAACTACATTGCTAACTACGAAGTTATTACTATGTTTTTCAACAGAAAATCCCGGATGATTGTGTGCCTCATCTGATGTATCAAAAAGGTCGCCTTAATGTTTTGAACATACAGCCAGGTCGTCCTACGAATCTCACCTGTCCATGTCAGATTTCTAAAAGAGGTGAAGACATGAAAATCACAGAATGGAAAAAACGTATGAAGACATAAGGAGGTACTTGGAAGCAACATTGTGCAAAAGGCAAGAATCGGAGACAGGATAATCTCCATTCTCCATAATGGAGAGTCAGGGGCTATCTTGTTTTATACTATTTTACCTAAGAGAATATAATAGGTCTTAAGAGAATGTAGTAGGTCCTATGAGATACAATATTTATTATGTGGTACAATGTGTTAGAGTTGATGATGAGGAGTAGTTGTGATTATGACTTGGTGAACAGGTTTGGGATGGAAGCATCAAGAGATTAGTTAGGCCCCGTGTGGTACCCAAGAAAAGCATAGGGAAAACGCATGAACCTTGTTCATGAGGAATTCACTCAGACGTGGGCGTTTGGTTCAAAGGAAACACTGCCTAGGAGGCCACGTTCTGGTATGCAGGATTGAGTAAGGAGAACATCCACATATGAAACGTTCACTTGTCTCCAGCTTGGACGCTCTCTCCTGTAGTCCTATTCAGCGTTCAGCCTTTATATGCATCCAACCCACCAATTAATCTAAAATTGAAAGGAACGGCACAGTCTTCCGAGTTCAAGCTCACCAGTACGCGTTGTCCCCAGCAAGCTCATCTCATCTAAGTTACCACACATTTAATCATAGTTCTAATCCAGTGGTAAGATAAAATTCATGAGCCCGCTTCGGTACAACCCCCACACAAAATGTATAAAGGACAATATAGATTTTTGACATGGAATACCCGCTTGTACTTGTATAGCTCTGCATACCCCTGACTAGGCCGGCCCAAGAAGGTAGCCGCAGTAGCGCTCGCACATACGGCAGCGATATGATTGCTAAAAAAAAATTGAGTAACCTCGCATGGATTCGAACACTGCACAAAAAAGAGGATGTTTGAAACTTTTAACAGGCGTAATCGTGAGTCAACAAGTGACTCGAACTGTGTGTAAAAAAAGAAGCTAGAACTAGATAAGGAAGTTTCCTATAACCTTGAGAAAAAGGATAAAAAGGTAGTTGTTTTTAGTTTATGACTCCGATAAAGAGCGAGAAATCCTTGATTTGGGATTGGACATAGAGCCTGGACCCTCCACCTTAGAAAGTGCAACTACTAACCAGTCAACCTATGAGAGACTCGTGGCTAACAAGGAGCGTACCACTTTAAGAACTAACTACAACACAGAATCCGGGCAGTTTTTGGATTTTATATCTTATCTTGGAAATTATCAATATTTTTTTAAAAAGCGGGTAATGTTTGAAAATCTAGCAATTATTTTAACAACTCTAACAAACTTTGACAAATATTTTTTTTTTCTTAAAACCTTGTCTTTATTGACAGGAACCATTTTCAAAATCCTAAATATTTTATTAAAAAATATGGATATTTTTCAAACTAATAGAACAAAACTTGTTAATGGGAACATTTTGGAAATTCTGAACAATTTGTCAAAAGTGCGAACATTTTAAGTAATTCCTAAACATTTTTTGAGTTTTCAGAAAAAAATTGAAAACAGGAACATTTTTAACATTCTGAATAGTTTACAGAAAACAATAACCTCTTTCTGAAATTCTCGTATATTTTTCGAAATAACAAAAAAATATGAAAACACGAGTATTTTCTAAATTTTCTAAAAAACTCAAACATTTTGGGAAACCGCAAACAATTTTTAGAAAACCTGACCTTTTTTGAAAGTTCCAAACATTATGGGAAAACATGAACATTATTAGATTTTTGAGAAAAAAATTGTAAACAACAGGAATTTTAACATTTAGAACAATTTCTAGAAAGCAAACAACACTTTTTGAAAATCCTGTACATTTTTTGAATTTATAAAAACTATTGAAAATGCAATTTTTCAAATGCTGAATAACTTTTTAAAACCATTAACCAATTTTGAATTTTCCAAAAAATGAAAGCATAAACATTTTTTAAAAAGGTAATTAAATTTGAAAAGAAAACAAGAAATGGAAAAGGAAACATGAATCAATGAAAAAGTCAGAAGGGTCGATATGAGGGCATGTGTTTTGGCATCGTCAGATAATCTCAATTTTTTCATGAGCTTATATGACCAATTCAAGGAACCATGCCCAGTTATTTGAGTTTTGGACATTTTTTGCATTTTCTGGACTTTTTGAGTGAACAATGCCTCATAAATAGCCAACGTGACACAACTTGCATACGATGTCAGTCGCTCAAATCTGACATGGATGACTACCATGAGCATGCCCACCTGCTGGCAAAAGTTAGGTCATTTCATGAATGTCCAAAAATGAACCATATTCAACAGAGATTGTTCAGGCAGGCGAGAAGGGTCCGTATGAGAATACGGGGACATTTTGTGAAATTTTAGATTATTTTTTAAATTTGTATTGAAAAAAGAATATGGTATTCTAAAGAAATTTTCAAATTTTTTATCAGGTTTCAAAATAAATAATAAAGTTCAAGAAGGAGAAAATCAATTAACAAAAAGGGGAAGAATTACGAAAAATCAGAGAAGAAAAAAATGTTTAGGCCCTAGAAAATAAAAAATTCAAAAAGTATGCAAATATGAAAAAATGCTGGCAAATTTGAAAAAGTGTTCACATCTTCACCATGTGCATGCCCACCAGTTAACCAAAGTTGATGCCCTTTTTTTGAATGTCCACAAAAATATCATGGTCAACCTAGGGTATCCAGATAGGCGAGAAGGCTCCGTTGAGAGCACATTGTTTCTCAATGTCCATTAATTGACCTCATTTTTTTCATTGACTTGTATGACCAAATCAAGGCACCATGCCAAGTTGTTTTGGTTTTCTACAAAAGTTTACAATTTCTGGAGTTTCCTTAGTAAAAAAGGGCGATAAATGGCCGGATGTGCCGCAACTTGCATATAGTGTTGGAAATAATTCAAACCTGGCATGGATGCCTACCACGAGCATTCCCACCTGCTTGTAAAAGTTGGGGTCATTTCATGCATGTCTGAAAAAATACCATATTCAACGGAGGTGCTCGGGTAGTCTAGAAGGATCCGTATGAGAGTATGTTTTTTTCGACATCTTCAAATGGCTCCAATTTTCCCCATAAGCTTAAATGGTCAATTCAAGGCACCATGCCAAGTTGTTTAAAGTTTTAACAATTATTGCACTTTTTGAAGTTTTCTCGATGAAAAATAGCTGATACATGCTCAGACGTGACGCCACTTGCATATAGTGTCAAAATTCGTTCAAACCATGGGCATGCCCGCGTAGTGGCAATAGTTGGATCATTTCATGCATGTCCAAAAAAAATAGATCACAATCAATGGGGGTTGTTCGGGTAGGCAAGATGGGTCCGTATGAAAGCTCATTTTTATCGGCATCATGAAATGATCTAAAAAATTCCATGAGTTTATATAACCAATTCAAGGCACCATGCCAAGTTGTTTGACTTTTTTTTGCAATTTATGGAGTTTTCCCGGTGAAAAAGGAAAGGAAGTGGTCGAAAAAAAGTTGTTCAAAATGTTAGTTCTGAAGTTTACACGCTCCTCATATTTCTTTAAAAGTGTTCAAAATGTTGCTCAGAAAAATGTTCTTAACAATTTGAACTAACATATTTCCTTAAATTTTTTGAAATGTTCATGCTTGTAAAAAATGTTTTTCTAATTTTTTGAAAAAAAATCATGCTTTTATGAAAAATTACTCTTTCAAAATGTGTTCAAGTGGTTCAAAAAAAGTTGGATTATGAAACATTATTCATTTTTAAAAATTCATTCAGAATTTCCTTGGTGTTACACCCTCTTTATTGAGTCCGAAAGCCACCAAAACTTGTGTACCAATGTTTACTAGGCTGCTGCATAGTTTACCAAAAAAAATAGGCTGCTGAATTTATTTTCTTGAATTTTCACCGGGGAGGGAGAGAACCCCCCAACCTGAATTGTATTCATTTGCCTATAAGGCTTTGCAGCCTCGCAAGATGGGCTCAAGTGAACCAAAGATACAGGGGATACATGGGAGGAGAGATAAAATAAAACAACACAACACACCGACGACACACAAGACGTCACACACAGCAGGGGGAGAACAAGAAAGGAAAACACAACACAACACAACAAAGAGCACCGCCGGTGTTCGGACGGCATCGGCCAGCCGAGACTAAACCAAGACACTGCACCGTCGACGTAATCGAAAGGCTCCACGCAACCGAGACTGCACAACGCCACGACACCACTTGCATCACAGGGCACATTCGAAGGGTCACGCGAGGCCGAGACGATGCCACGCCACCTGTGTGTCACCGGCGTCGTCGAGGGGCATCGCCAAGCAGACCAAACCACGGCACTGCACTGTCGACATAATCAAAAGGCACTGCGCATCTGCGACTGCACAACGCCACAACACCACCTGTGTCGAGGGTACATTCGAAAGGACAGGCGATGATGGGGTTATGTACCTAGGGTAGGGTCATGGACCTGATCCAAGTAACTTACCCCAGGACATCCTTAGAAGAGGTCGCCTTCCAGTCGACCAACGAGGATTCACTCGACTGGTCTGAAGGACTCGACCACGAAGACTCACTCGACCACCAGGAGGTCAAGAGGCACTCTGCACTGCAACGGCCTGTAATCAAGTAGACTTTATGATAGTAAAGGCCTTTATGTGGGGCGTTACCAGTAACGCCCCAGACTTAACTCACCTTAAACCCTCTCCTACGTGGGCTGGCTGGGGTCCTGGCGCACTCTATATAAGCCACCCCCCTCCACAGGCAGAGGGGTTCGGCACCCTGTAATTCATACATTCGTAATCCACTCGACCGCCTCCGGGCTCCGAGACGTAGGGCTGTTACTTCTTCCGAAAAGGGCCTGAACTCGTACATCCTTTGTGCTTACAACCTCTCCATAGCTAGGACCTTGCCTCTCCATACCTACCCCCCACTCTACTGTCAGGCTTAGAACCACGACAGTTGGGGCCCACCGTGGGGCAGGTGTTTTAGCGATTTTGTGGAGAAGTTGCGATTCTTCCGAGTACTCTCATCATGGTGTCTGCTGGAGTTTTGGTCAAGGGTCAAGAGATCCGTCTCGGCACTCTCACATTCATCGCCGACGACTCCGCATGGCTCCAGGAGGCTCCACTCGACGTAGACGCGCTCCCCGTCCGCGGTGCGACGCATTTTCGCGCATGTGTCCGCGGCGTTCTGCTGCGGCAACCGTCGACCCAGTATCGGTCGGCTCCTCCATCGTCCACCCTCCCAGTCTCCCGCCAGCGCAAGCGCTCAGGCCGGTCGAGGCTTCAGCGATGGATGAGTCACGCGGTGGCTCGCCAATCGGCCACTACACAAGTTGCGGCAATCGAGCCCAACG
Organism: Triticum aestivum; assembly: GCF_018294505.1. Lineage (NCBI taxonomy): Eukaryota > Viridiplantae > Streptophyta > Magnoliopsida > Poales > Poaceae > Triticum > Triticum aestivum. The sequence goes on along the minus strand of NC_057812.1, from coordinate 651,580,610 downwards.
AATCTCTCTACGGCTTGTTCGATCAGTCGACTGGCTCCGGAGAGACTGCATCCGAGTGCGGAAGCAGTGATCCAGCGGCAGAAATCTTGATGGTCGACGGGCCCCACAGCCCTCCTGGCTTCGCCCGTGGTGGTGGAGCAGGTGACGGCGGCGACCCTGCACGAGACTACGAAGAGTACCAGCCCGAGCCACTCGACTCTCTGCAAAGAGAAGAGCTTCGCCGCAGGAACGAGGATCCCCTGCGTATTCCCATCGCAGGAGAAACCCCCGAGGCTCGTGCCTTGGAGGAGGCGCGTCTGGCCAATTTGGCCGAGCGCACTCGACTGGAGAACCTTCAGCGAGCACTCGACGAGCGCGCGCGGCAACGAGTTCCCGACACCAGTCGACGTCAACTCTTCCCGCCGACTCAGGTATATCAAACCCCAATTCAGAATTTAGCAGCTGCGACCCGTATAGCAGAGTCCATTCAGCCTTCGCAGTCGGAAGCTGGCAGAGGTTTGCTGCAAATCAGGGATCTGCTCCGGGCAGCAGGAGATCAGAATTCAGCCGTGTCTCAGTCGCGCAACAAAATTCACAGTCGATCTGTCACTGTGAATACGGTTCAGTCGGCTCACAGCCCCAGATCGCCTCCGCGGCGCGAAGGGCGTGAGAATCGGCGAGATCAATATGGCGACAGACTCGACCGAGATGATAGGCGTCGAGTGCCCTATTCCCCTCCGAGGGGTGGGTCTTACGCTCCTCGGCAGCCAGATGATAGGCGTCAGTACAGTACAGGGCGTAGAGTTCCAGTTGACCCCAGAGAGCCAGGCTTCGACGCGCGATCCATTATCGTGCAAGGGTTGGTCGACCGGAACAGAGCCCATCGAGGCGCACTCGACAGAGATGTACCCACGAGCAGTCGAGTACATGTTTCTGGTCCTGAATGTTTCAGCAGAGCTATCAGAGCCGCAGTTATCCCCCCCAATTTCAGGTTGGCAACAGGAGTCAGCAAGTTCACTGGTGAGTCTAAGCCTGAAACTTGGCTTGAAGACTACCGAGTGGCAGTTCAGATCGGTGGTGGGAACGACGAGGTGGCCATGAAGCATTTGCCCCTCATGTTGGAAGGTTCTGCCAGGGCATGGTTGACTCAATTACCTCCTAGCAGCATTTACACTTGGGAAGACCTGTCCCGAGTGTTCGTCAGAACGTTTGAAGGGACTTGCAAGCGACCAGTGGGATTGACAGAGTTGCAAGTCTGCGTGCAGAAAACTAATGAGACTCTCAGAGAGTATATTCAGAGGTGGATCACTTTGCACCACACTGTGGAAAATGTCTCTGATCATCAGGCAGTATGCGCCTTCAAAGACGGCGTCAAGAACAGAGAACTGAGTTTGAAATTTGGTCGAACCGGTGACATGACCTTGAGTCGGATGATGGAGATTGCTACCAAGTACGCCAACGGCGAAGAAGAAGACCGACTCCGAAGCGGCAAGCACAAGCCGAGTCAGTCGGAAAAAGGAAACACCAGTCGGAAACAGAAGCGGAAGGCTGAACCGGCAGCTCCTGGAGAGGCTCTGGCCGTGACTCAAGGAAAGTTTAAGGGGAAACCAAAAGGATCCTGGAACCCCAAGAAGGTAAAGGATAAAGAAGGGAATGACGTGATGGATATGCCGTGTCACATTCACACGAAGAAAGATGAAGAGGGGAATATCATTTACCCAAAGCACACCACTCGCCAATGTCGACTCCTGATCCAGCAGTTTCAGGGAAAACAGTCTAAGGACAAGGAGAAGGAGTCGGACAAGGCCGAAGACAAAGAGGACAGTGAAGGAGGATATCCGCATATCAACTCCACTCTGATGATCTTTGCAGATGTGGAAAGCAGAAGTCGACTGAAAGTGATTAACCGAGAGGTGAACATGGTTGCCCCAGCAAAGGCAAATTATCTGAAGTGTTCTCAAACACCCATCACATTCGACCAATCTGATCACCCGACTCATATTGCCACCCCCGGGAGGCAAGCTTTGGTGGTCGATCCAGTTGTCGAAGGCACTCGACTGACAAAGGTGCTGATGGATGGTGGAAGTGGGCTGAACTTATTGTATGCAGACACATTGAAAGGTATGGGCATTCCGATGTCCCGACTGAGCACTAGTAACATGAGCTTCCATGGAGTTATACCAGGGAAGAAGGCCGAGTCACTCGGCCAGATAGCTTTGGACGTAGTGTTTGGTGATTCGAAGCATTTTCGCAAAGAAAAGTTGACGTTTGAGGTCGTGGATTTTCAAAGTGCATATCATGCCATTTTGGGGAGACCAGCCTATGCACGGTTCATGGCTCGACCATGTTACGTGTACCTCAAATTGAAGATGCCCGGTCCCAAAGGTGTGATCACTGTCACCGGTGATAGGAAAAAGGTAGAGGAGTGCTTTCAGAAGGGCTCCAAGATTGCCGATTCCCAAGTGAGAGCGGTCGAGTTCGAAGAATACAAGCAAAACGCAGATCCGAGTGACTTGCTGCGATCCAAGAAGCCCGCCACAGAGTCTGCATTCCAGTCGTCCGGTGAGACGAAGCCTGTTCACATTCACCCGACCGACCCCGAAGCAGCTCCGACCCGCATCTCCACAACACTCGGCCCAAAATAGGAAGAAGCGCTCATCCAGTTCCTCCGTGAGAACTGGGACATTTTTGCATGGAAGCCCGCTGACATGCCAGGTGTTCCCAGGGGACTGGCTGAGCATCGCCTAAGAGTCGACTCGTCTGCAAAACCAGTCAAAGAGCATCTTCGGCGGTCCGCCGTCCAGAAGAGAAAGGCCATCGGTGAAGAAGTGGCTCGACTGTTGGCGGCAGGATTTATCCGAGAGATCTACCACTCCGAGTGGCTCGCTAATGTCGTCATGGTTCCTAAGAAGGACAAGTCGCTCCGAATGTGCATTGATTTCAAGCACATCAACCGGGCCTGCCCGAAAGATCACTTTCCTCTCCCTCGCATAGATCAAATTGTTGACTCGACCGCGGGATGCGAGAGGTTGTCTTTTTTAGATGCTTACTCCGGGTACCACCAGATCCGTCTGTACGGGCCCGATGAGGTAAAAACAGCTTTCATCACTCCATTCGGGTGCTTCTGCTATATCACCATGCCATTCGGCCTCAAGAATGCCGGAGCCACATTTATGCGAATGATTCAGAAGTGTCTACTCACCCAAATCAGTCGGAATGTGGAAGCTTATATGGATGATATTGTTGTCAAGTCACGAAAAGGTTCCGACCTGCTCGCTGACCTCGCCGAAACATTTGCCAACCTCAGAAGGTATGATATCAAGCTCAATCCATCAAAGTGCACATTTGGAGTTCCTGGTGGCAAGTTACTCGGTTTTCTCGTTTCCGAACGGGGAATCGACGCTAACCCAGAGAAGATTGGCACTATTCTCCGAATGAAACGCCCTGTGCGAGTGCACGATGTCCAGAAGCTTACTGGATGCTTGGCCGCATTAAGTCGATTCATCTCACGACTCGGTGAAAAGGCACTGCCTCTTTACCGACTGATGAAGAAGGCTGACAAGTTCGAGTGGACTCCAGAAGCTGATGCAGCGTTTGCCGAGCTAAAAGCTCTGCTCTCCACCCAGCCGGTGCTTGCTGCTCCAATCAGCAAAGAGCCTCTGTTGCTCTACATCGCAGCCCCAGGACAAGTCGTCAGTACTGTGCTAACGGTCGAGCGGGAAGAAGAAGGAAAAGCTCTCAAAGTTCAGCGCCCAGTGTATTATTTGTCTGAAGTCTTGACTCCATCCAAGCAGAGATATCCTCATTATCAGAAGCTTGTGTATGGAATATACATGACCACAAAGAAGGTTGCTCATTATTTCTCTGACCATTCCATCACAGTCGTCAGCGACGCTCCACTATCAGAGATTTTGCACAACAGAGACGCAACTGGTCGAGTGGCCAAATGGGCGATTGAACTTCTTCCCCTTGATATCAAGTTTGAGGCAAAGAAAGCCATTAAGTCCCAGGCGATAGCAGATTTCCTCGCCGAGTGGATTGAACAACAGCAGCCGACTGAAGTTCACTCGGAGCATTGGACCATGTTTTTCGATGGCTCTAAGATGTTGAATGGTTCCGGTGCTGGGGTTGTCCTGGTTTCCCCCAGAGGAGATAAGCTCAGATATGTGCTCCAGATTCACTTTGATTCCTCCAACAATGAGGCAGAATATGAGGCCCTCCTATATGGGTTGCGCATGGCCATTTCACTCGGCGTCCGTCGCCTAATGGTCTATGGCGACTCGGATTTAGTGGTCAATCAGGTGATGAAAGAGTGGGACGTGAGAAGCCCAGCCATGACTGGATACTGCAGTGCAGTGAGGAAGCTGGAGAAGAAGTTCGAGGGGTTGGAGCTCCATCATATACCCCGACTGAAAAATCAAGCAGCTGATGATCTAGCAAAGATAGGTTCCAAGAGAGAAGCCATTCCGAGTGGTGTGTTCTTGGAGCATATACACACTCCGTCAGTCAAAGAAGATCCTTTCACCGAAGAAACTCCGCAGCCCAAGAGTGCCACAGATCCGACTGAGGTTGAAGTCCCAGCGGTGGTCGACTTGATCATGGAAGTTTTGGTGGTCATTCCCGACTGGACGATTCCGTATGTCGCATATATCTTGAGGAAAGAGCTTCCGGAGGATGAGGAAGAGGCTCGACAGATCGTCCGTCGATCTAAGGCCTTTACCGTAATCAAAGGACAATTATACAGAGAAAGTGCGACTGGAGTCGGTCAGAAGTGCATAACACCAGAAGAAGGTCGACTCATCCTCAATGATATTCACTCGGGGACCTGTGGTCATCATGCGTCCTCTCGGACCATCGTGGCCAAAGCATACCAAGCCGGATTTTACTGGCCCAAGGCGAATGAGATGGCAAAAGAGATAGTAGATAAGTGCGAGGGATGTCAGTTCTACTCGAATATGTCGCACAAGCCTGCGTCAGCTTTGAAGACCATCCCACTCGTCTGGCCTTTTGCAGTTTGGGGGCTGGACATGATCGGTCCTTTGAAGACAGGACGAAGTGGCTTCACGCATGTACTGGTGGCAGTCGACAAGTTCACCAAGTGGATCGAGGCTAAACCAATCAAGAGCCTTGACACCGGTACTGCTGTTAGCTTCATCAGGGAACTAATATTCAGATATGGAGTTCCGCACAGCATCATTACGGATAATGGGTCGAACTTTGACTCCGAGGAATTCAGAGCTTTCTGCGACTCCCAAGGCACACGGGTCGACTACGCATCAGTCGCCCATCCGCAGTCGAATGGACAAGCAGAGCGAGCTAATGGACTGATTCTCAAGGGACTGAAGCCTCGACTGATGCGTGATCTCAAACACGCGGCTGGAGCTTGGGTCGACGAACTTCCATCTGTACTCTGGGGACTGCGGACCACGCCTAATCGGTCGACCGGAAGAACTCCATTCTTCTTGGTCTATGGGGCTGAAGCAGTCTTGCCGAGTGATCTTCTCCACAATGCTCCTCGAGTTGAAATCTACAACGAAGCAGAAGCTGAACAAGCGCGGCAGGACGCAGTCGACCTTTTAGAGGAAGAAAGGGAGATGGCTCTGATCCGGTCGACCATCTACCAACAAGATCTGCGGCGTTTCCACGCCCGAAACGTGAGAGGTCGAGCCTTCCAGGAAGGGGATTTGGTTCTCCGAGTGGATCAGCACAAACCACACAAGCTTGCTCCTTCTTGGGAAGGCCCCTTCATCGTCACCAAGGTTCTCCACAACGGGGCGTACCGTCTTTACAACGTCGAGCATAATATTGACGAGCCCCGAGCTTAGAACGCGGAGCTACTCCGCCCGTTTTACACTTAAGCTTTATCACTCGGATGAGTTGCAATAAAGTACTTCTGTAGTTCATGGACCTCAAAATAATAAGTGTCATAGTTCCTCCATAATATATATCACTTTTTATTTTTTGTCCAATGAAATTCCCCTCAGTGGATGACTTAGCTGCGAATCCGTTTCGCCTAAGTTTGTAAAAATCCTACCGAGTGGTGAGCCAGACTCCCACTCGGAGGCTTAGCCGCGAATCCGTTTCGCCTAAGTTATCAAAATCCTACCGAGTGGTAAGCCAGCCTTCCACTCGGAGGCTTAGCTGCAGCCTCGTGCTCGCCTAAGTTATAAAAATCCTACCGAGTGAAGAGCAACCCTCTCACTCGGAGGCTTAGCTGCAGTCCAAGCACTCGCCTAAGTTGTGAAAATCCTACCGAGTGGTAAGCCAGCCTTCCACTCGGAGGCTTAGCTGCAGCCTCGTGCTCGCCTAAGTTATAAAAATCCTACCGAGTGAAGAGCAACCCTCTCACTCGGAGGCTTAGCTGCAGTCCAAGCACTCGCCTAAGTTGTGAAAATCCTACCGAGTGGTAAGCCAGCCTTCCACTCGGAGGCTTAGCTGCAGCCTCGTGCTCGCCTAAGTTATAAAAATCCTACCGAGTGAAGAGCAACCCTCTCACTCGGAGGCTTAGCTGCAGTCCAAGCACTCGCCTAAGTTGTGAAAATCCTACCGAGTGGTAAGCAACCCTCTCACTCGGAGGCTTAGCTGCAGTCCAAGCACTCGCCTAAGTTGTGAAAATCCTACCGAGTGGTAAGCCAGCCTTCCACTTGGAGGCTTAGCTGCAGCCTCGTGCTCGCCTAAGTTATAAGAATCCTACCGAGTGAAGAGCAACCCTCTCACTCGGGGGCTTAGCTGCAGTCCAAGCACTCGCCTAAGTTATAAAAATCCTACCGAGTGAAGAGCAACCCTCTCACTCGTCGGCTTAGCTGCAGTCCAAGCACTCGCCTAAGTTATCAAAATCCTACCGAGTGGTAAGCCAGCCTTCCACTCGGAGGCTTAGCTGCAGCCTCGTGCTCGCCTAAGTTATAAAAATCCTACCGAGTGAAGAGCAACCCTCTCACTCGGGGGCTTAGCTGCAGTCCAAGCACTCGCCTAAGTCGTGGAAATCCTACCGAGTGAAGAGCAACCCTCTCACTCGGGGGCTTAGCTGCAGCCCAGTGCTCGTCTAAGTGGACTAAAGAATAAATCGATTGCAGCACAAGCACCTTGCTTTGAACCTGCAAAAGACATTCCGAGCCGAAGGCAATCGTATTCAAGCACCAAATCCAAGTTTGAATCGACATCTAAAGGAACCGAAAGTGCTCAGGCGTCAAGCCCGTTAAGGTTTGTCGGTTACAATTCCACTCGGCATACCGAGGCAAATTTAAAGCGTCGAGCCAGAAGAAGTTTTTTACCCCTCCTGTGGAGGGCTGGAAGGTGCAACAAATTCATCAAGGTCAATCCCGTCGGCGATCCGAGTGGCAGCTGCAAGGAAAGTTTCCATAAAGGATCTGAAGTCGTGCTTCTTGGTATTGGCCACCCGAAGGGCCGCCAGCTTCTCTTCTCGCGCATCTTTGCAGTGGACTCGGGCCAGACACAGAGCGACATCTGCACCACACCGAGCCGAGGACTTCTTCCACTCCTGCACTCGACCAGGGATCGTGTTCAAGCGGGCCATCAGCGACTCGAGGTCATTCTGAAGTGTCTCCTCAGGCCAGAGCGTCGAGTCGATGCGAGATGTGGCGGCCTTCAGCCTTGTGAGATAGTCCACGACAGCTGCAACACGAGACTCCAGTCGGAAAACATCCATGGCAACTTCGTCGTTCACCGGAGAATTGACGGGGTCAAGGTTTGGCTCCAGTCGGCTGGTTTCTTCTTCAAAGTTTTGACAAAATTCTGCAAGGGTGATCACTAAGTCAAGGAGACAGTCGAATGGAAAAAGCCACAATTGGAAATGTTTGCCAAACATGGAGGTCTACCTTCAAGCATAAGGAACAACTTTTTGGCAAGGCCACTCAGGAAGGCCTCCATTTCAGTTTTCTTCTCAGTCAATTTGCTGACTTGGTCGGTCAGGGCAGCTTTGTCAGTTTTCAGTCGACTGACCTCCTTGTTGGCAATCCCAAGAGCAGCTTTCAGATTGGTATTGTCTTGTTCAAGCTTGGTAACTGAAGCTAACTTCTCGTCAGCAAGCTTGATCTTCTCAGCTAGCTCAAGGTCTTTCTTCTGCTGGGCCTCCCTTACCTTACCTGCAAGTTACAGCAAGATCAGATGCTGAAACAAGCAAGGGGAAAAGCAGTCGTCAGGGTCTCACCAAACATACCTTCGGTCTCCTCCTTTGCCTTTGTCAGCTTCTCCTAAACCAGCTTCAAGCTCAGCTCGACTTGAGTATGTTTTTGTTCCAGCTCTGAGTAGCGAGCCACAAGATCACAGGAGTTCTGTGAAGAACCAATCGACTAAATGTCAAATATAATTCACTTCCGAGTGAAAAAGGGATAAACACACGTTTCTAAGACTACAGCCAAATACAAGCATTCGACCGTAGTCTCGGGGACTACACCCAGTGGGTGCACTCAGCGTGCCCCCACTAATCCTGTTGAAGACAAAGTCGACCAGTCGACCTCAAAAAAAAATGTGTGTGCGAGATGCATTCTCTAAGACTGTGATCAACTGCAAGCAGTCGACCACAGTCTCGGGGACTACACCCAGTGGGCGCACTCAGCGTGCCCCCACCGGTTTGTGAAATCCAGTCGACCAGTCGACTGACAGAAAGATTGACATTATAAAGCCTAAGGCCGACTGCCAGCAGTCGACCTTAGCCTTGGGGACTACACCCAGTGGGTGCACTCAGCGTGCCCCCACCGGTTTGTGAAATCCAGTCGACCAGTCGACTGACAAAAAGATTGACATCATAAAGCCTAAGGCCGACTGCCAGCAGTCGACCTTAGCCTTGGGGACTACACCCAGCGGGTGCACTCAGCGTGCCCCCGCTAACACGGAGTTTATTCGACACACCCAGTGGGTGATTACTATAAATTCCGGAAAAGAAAAGTTTTTGGTAGCATATCCAACAGAACAAACAGCGGTCGACTGACCTGGACATTGATTTGGAGGGCAGAGCTGGCGTCATAAGCTGCCTGGCTCGCGTCCCGGATAGTCTTCAGCTGCTCCATCATGAGTCCCGCCTGGCGTATTGCCTCCTTCGCTGCGCCAGCTTGGTCCTCTGGGACGTGGTGCGTCGTGAAGAGGGAGGGCTGCTGAGCACTCGTCAGTGGATTTGCGAAGGACACCGTGTGTCGAGTGATGTTCTCTTCTTCCACAGTCAGAATCTCAGGCGCCGTCACATCCTGAGGCACTTTACTGGCGGACGCTTTCCGACTCCTCCTGCGTGCCAGTGTTTCTTCATCCTCGTCGTCATCAGGGAGATTGATAACAGTATGGGGTGGAGCTGCGGAGAAGAATCAGGATCAGAGATCGCGAGTCAGTCGACTAAGAACGATGTTAAGAATACAGTACCTGGGTTCGAAGTTGCTGCATCCTCCATCTCGTGGTCATCAGCCCGGGCCGAGGTCTCAGAAGTAGCAGCACTACAACTCCAAAGGATCGGTCGACTAACTTCAGCGTCGACCAGAGATAAAGTTCGCACAGAATAAGAAAATATGAGCAGCACAATTACCCTGATATGGTGGGGATGGACACCTTCATTTTCGGCAGGAGCTTGGTCGGCTTTGGCGGAGCTCCCCTAGGCTGCTTCGGCGCCTTTTCAGTCGGCGCTGGAGAAGTGGTCCTAGGGCGCTTGGTCGACTGCGTCGCAACCCCCTTGCCACGTTCAGTCGAAGGGTCGTGGACGAGCTTCGACCGCCTTTCCGAGCGCGGTGGCACGACCTCCTCCTCTTCCTCCTCGTCTTCGGCGTCATCATCATCGCCGTCGTCATCATCATCGTCGTCGTCGTCCCCTGCAACGTCCGAGTCCCATTCCTCCTCGTCCTGGCTCTCGCCCCCACTCGCCTCACCCTCCTCAGTCGGAGTTTGTGCCCCATTGGGCATCGAGTACAGCTCGGTGAGGGCCTAGCAGATATCAAGACAATGATCAGTCGACCAGTCGGCAGAGTAGACAGAGATGAATGCGACAAGAATGCAGTGGAGAGCAGGGCAAGTGTACCTTATTTGGATCACTGTTGTGGTCGAGTGGAGGAATCCTTCTGGCTCCGCGTGGGTTGTCCTTGTTTCCGGTGACGGCTGCCATCCATCTTTCCAGAGTGACATCGTCGACTGCTTCTGGATGGACTCTAGTCTCGTCTTCGGTCCCAGAGTACAACCACATGCAGTGGCTCCGGAACTGGAGGGGCTGGATGCGACGCCTGAGGAAGACCTCCAGGAGATCCATGCCCGTCACTCCCTCCCGAAACAACTGCACCACGCGCTCCATCAACATCTTCACATCAGCTTTCTCCTCCGGGATCAACTTCAGAGAGGAGGGCTTGTTCACTCGGTCCATGGTAAACTGTGGGAGTCCACTCGACTGTCCCGGCGTCGACTGGTCCCGGCAGTAGAACCAGGTCGACTGCCAGCCTCTGACTGACTCGGGAAAGGTCATGGGCGGAAAGGTGCTCTTGTTCCTCACCTGGATGCCCAAGCCCCCACACATTTGGACGACTCGGGTCTTTTCGTCGCCTGGACTCGCCTTCTTCACGGTCTGAGAGCGACACGTGAATATATGCTTGAACAAACCCCAGTGCGGTCGACAGCCCAAGAAACCCTCACACATGGACACGAACGCGGCAAGATAGGCAATGGAGTTTGGGGTAAAGTGGTGGAGCTGCGCTCCGAAGAAGTTCAAAAAGCCACGAAAGAAAACACTCGGCGGCAAGGAAAACCCGCGATCAACATGGGTGGCCAAAAGCACACACTCACCCTCTTCTGGCTGGGGCTGCCACTCCTTCCCCGGAAGCCTCGCAGCTCCGTGGGGGATCAAGCCCTCGTTGGCCATGTCGAGAAGGTCATTCTCAGTGATGGTCGACTGGATCCAATCTCCTTGGACCCAGCCTTTCGGCAGGCGGGATCTGGACGAGGACCCTCCGCGGCTGGTGGATCTCCCCTTCGCCTTCTCCGACGCCGACGCCTTCTTTGCACGCTCCAGCGCCGCCGTCTTCTCCTTGGCCATGGTCGCCGGCGAGATGCGCGAAGGGAAGTGGTGCGGGGGCGAGAGCGAGCACGCTGAGCAGGGAGGAAGGAAGCAGAGAGAGGGGGAGAATGCTAAGGCGCAGCACAGAAATCCTCGCCGGGCACATTTATAAGGTCCCTTCCGAGTGGATGACAGGTGGGCCCGGTCGATCTAATCATATCTGGAACAGTTATGCAGACGGGATACGTGGCGAAAAAGGCGGCGCGGAGATCGAGGCGTCCATGACCCGTCCCATCCGAACGCCGCGGTCCGCCCCGCTTCGCGCACGCCCCAAAATTTCGCATCCCGCGGAATCCGCGAGCAACAAATCAGTCTGTCAGGCGCGGTGTTTTCGGCGATCCGTCGCTCGGAGATCGTCGAAGCCTGAAAGATCACTCGACGCAAAAACAGAATGGATCAAGTCGACTGAAGGCAAGTTGTTTCCTGTCGACAAAGGAATTCTTTGGTCCAGAACAGCGCACAACCGGAGCACAAAGATTAATCGGAAACGACATCAACTCCTTCTTCACTCGAAGCCTCAATCCATTCGGGGGCTAATGATGGGGTTATGTACCTAGGGTAGGGTCATGGACCTGATCCAAGTAACTTACCCCAGGACATCCTTAGAAGAGGTCGCCTTCCAGTCGACCAACAAGGATTCACTCGACTGGTCTGAAGGACTCGACCACGAAGACTCACTCGACCACCAGGAGGTCAAGAGGCACTCTGCACTGCAACGGCCTGTAATCAAGTAGACTTTATGATAGTAAAGGCCTTTATGTGGGGCGTTACCAGTAACGCCCCAGACTTAACTCACCTTAAACCCTCTCCTACGTGGGCTGGCTGGGGTCCTGGCGCACTCTATATAAGCCACCCCCCTCCACAGGCAGAGGGGTTCGGCACCCTGTAATTCATACATTCGTAATCCACTCGACCGCCTCCGGGCTCCGAGACGTAGGGCTGTTACTTCTTCCGAGAAGGGCCTGAACTCGTACATCCTTTGTGCTTACAACCTCTCCATAGCTAGGACCTTGCCTCTCCATACCTACCCCCCACTCTACTGTCAGGCTTAGAACCACGACACGCGAGGCCGAGACAACGCCACGGCACCTGTGTGCCACCGGCGAAAATCGCAGGGCACCGCCTAGCAGAGACACACCAAGAAGCACTCGAGCACGAACATCGCCGAAGAAGAGCACAGACCCACCGTCGACCCCCAAGCCGGCCGCAACACCATGAACATCAACCACACTCCATCGACAACCGCCACCCACGCAAGCCGTCGGTTACCACCAACAGCCATGGTCTCCAAGACGACGCCTCCAAGAAGGTAGCAACGAATATGACGCCGCCGTCGTCTGATATAGCAAAACAAGATCTTGGGCTTACGCCCGGAGACACTCTCGAGGGATTTGGGTGAACTGGACTCCTCAGCAACGCCCCCAAAGAGGTGAACGACACCAAAAATGGCGCCGCCGTCACCGGCATCAACAGCAGTTTTTGCAAGGATTTCTCCAGGAGCCAAACATGACCAAACCGCCTCAAGATCCAAGCCCTGGCACACCTCCGTCCGCGGTCGCAGGCCACGAGAGGGGAGAAGAGCACCCCCAACTTACCACGAAAATGGGGCAGAGCACCGTCGCCGTGGATCCTAGGACTCCCTCCACCTCCCCTTCCCCCGTACAAGCTGGACCAGCCAGAACAAGATCTTGCCATTAGGACCAGCACCGCACAGACGCGAACGAGGGGAGGGCTGCAGGTGAAACGCCGCCGCCCGCCAGATCTGGGGCAACACGGGGCAGCAGGGCCGGCACCGGCCGCGCACGACGCGTCACCCGGCCAGCTGCGCGCGCCCAGGCCTCCACACCAGCGCCGCCAGCCACGGGACGCCGCCGCCGAGCCAGCGAGCATCGCCGCGCCCCACGCGCGCGAGGCTCCGCGCCCTAAGCCTCCGCCCAAAGCCACCTACTCGCAGCTCCGCGCCCGCACGCGAAGCCCCATGACGCCGCCGCTGAAGCCGGAAGCCGTCGGGACCAGGCCCCGCTCGCAGATCGACGCGCCGGCCAACAAGAGACCCCCGCCCGTGCCCGAGAGCCGCCCGAAGACGCGAGAAAGGATCCCTGCCGCCGCCATCAGCCGCGCGGCTTTGCCCCGCGACGTCCTCCGGCAGCGGCAGAGAGGGGTGGGTTGCTGGCGGCGGCGCTAGCCTAGGGTTGGGGTGGCCGCCCGAATCGCCCGCACGGGGAGCGACGCGGGGCGGGGGGGGGGGGGGGGGGGCTCTACCTTTCAGGCTGCTGAATTTAAGCACGTCACTTTATTCCCTCGTCTCTCCATGGAAGTTAATGTAGGGTCTCCTTGATTGGATCAGGCAGTAGCCATCGCATCCACAGGTTAGTTAATAGGCCTAATTAATAGCGGCGATTAGCTGAGATTTATTTCTGATTTCTTTTGTGCATTTTTCGTGGTCTTTACGTTTCGGCTGATGGGCCCAATAAATCTGGTTGATGGGATTCTTAAATTTCCACACTCTTAATTATTAACAAAAACTAGTCAGAGCAATTGGTGAGCGATTCAGCTTCATATGTAAGAGGTGTGCGGTTACACAATTAAAGTGTTGGTTGTTTGATTGTGCTTCTTCTCCACAGTGTTCACATGCATTGGTTGTTATATAGTACTCCCTTCGTAAACAAATATAAGAGACTTTAGAGCACTAAAGTAGAGAATAAACGTTCTTATATTTCTTTACAGAGGTAGTATATACTAATTCAATACAACTTAATCATTCAACCTTTATATGCCGAACAACCGAACTGACTGGAACAGTCTTCCGAGTTCCAGATCACCTGTCTGCTCTGCTAGTCATCTTGGCCCAGTTGGTTCTCATCTAGTCACCATATCACTGATCATAGTTCTCATCGCCAAGCATTAACTATAGGTTAATCTAGTGCTACTGTGCTGCCCATGTCGCCGTCCCTCCAATAGATCATGTTATCAGGTTTAGGTGGTTTAGGTGCAGAGTCGTTGTCCAACCTAATGCATAGACATCATGCCGCTGATTAATCATTGTTAACTCAAACAAGCTCTATGATCGATCTGATACATCCTAGCAAGTCAAAGACGCACAGCAGGCGAAGCCAGTTCGGTCTGCTGCCCAACTAGGCCAAAAAACCGTACAAGCAACTAGCCTCATCGTCCCACACGACACAAGGCTACAGTCGCCTCAACACACACACCCAAGTTCGGAGCCGCCGCTTCGACATCCATCGCTCGGACGCGAGCCACAACGCCGCACGGCACGGACACCCTATAACCCTAGCTACAAGAGACAACCATCCGCAGACCACGAACATTGTGCCAAAAATCCAAGGCCGCCGCTCTGACATACCAGCCAGACCGATTCCATAGATCGCGTCGACCGGGTCGACGCACTCGCTACCCTAGCAGCACAAGAACGACACCCACACAAAACAAAGGCACGGCCCTGCCACATAGAGTCGCAAATGCATTGCAATCCGAGGCCGCCGCCTCGGCAAACCACCACCGTCCGGAGCCGCCGCTCCGGCATCCACCAAAGCTTAGCCGCACGAGAACACCACCATCGTAGACGAAGAGCTCCAATCAACCGAGACCATCCATGATGCCTCAAGGTTATTGGTGCAGCCGAAGGGCAACGAGAGACCGAGTCCACGTCCGAACGAAAAGTCACACGCGGCCGAGGCTACATCACAACAGCGGCACCGCCGGCAAAGCTAAAGGGCATCAAGGAGCTGAGTCTACACCCGGCTCGCTTCATCGTGCACACCGGCGCGAGGCACTGCCGCCAAACCATCCGTCACCTCCGCCGACGACGCCACAAACCCAACTCCACCTACAGCCAGACACTCCTACAACTGCCAACAGGACTCCAAAGATGGCGACTCAAAGGAGCAAGTGATGTTAGGACATCAACGCCACCCGAGCGGACAACGTCCGATCTAAGATTTTCGCCGAGAGCCTGAGACCGGAAGATTGGCTGTAACAAAATCCACAACGACACCTCCAAGGAGGAAAACTGCGTCCGTGAACGTCGTTGCCGCCGGCATTGACAAAATCGTTGCAAGGTTTTCAGTTTTTCAACTGGATTTGAGCAGCAAACCGAAGGTGCAGAAGAGGAAGGGCCGAAGCACATGCCAACAGTCGAAAGTGGAGCAGCACTACACCACCGCGAACCCCCGCAACCAGAAACGCGCATCGTCGATGCAGAGCCGCCGCCGCACGGACCCAGATGCAGCCGCCAATGCCCATCCTGCACACCTCCGCATGCTCAGGACGCCACCACCACGCACCCAGCGGAGCAGGGAAGCCAGCTCCGCCCGCAGGGAAGCCAGCACCGACCGCCGACGCCCGGAGCCGCCTGCGAGAACCTACAGCCGGCCGCCGACCCTGGAAGCCAGATCCAGATGCGACACAGCCGACCGAGGCCAACTGAGCGCCCGGGAGCAGCACCAGCACGCGAAGCCCGACGCCCCCGAGCCACCACCACGGCGTCGAAGAGGCAGCCGCCGTCGCACGCCCCCGAGGACGGACCCCCAGATCCAACACGACGGCTCCAGAGACACGATTTTTACTTGACCCAGACACGATCAATAATCGACATGCCAAGTTGCACATCAATAAATTCGCAAATAAAATCAAATCACACATCAATAGAAGTGGAACAAACCATCTACGTGCAACAGAGATCAGATAAACATGCACGCAAGAAAATAAGATTCGGCTCAGTTGGGTTGCTGCCAAAGCAAGCAAAGCCACGGGTACATGAGCACAGCAGCAGCAAGAAAAGACGATTCCGTATGCAAGTGGTACTCCCTCTGTAAATGAATACTTTTCCGACAAGTATTTGTTTAGAGAGGAAGTACCAAATAAACAAAATTACTGGTCCGGATGTCATGGACATTCTTTTCTTCCTCATAATACATGTCGCTAGTGGAGATGGCAAAGGCAACAACGATGCCGAGCTCCGGAAACGGACACTCCGAAAAAGAAAGGGAACGTCATGCACGACACCGCTCTTTCCTCTACAACCATTCATTTTCTATACTTAGGCCTCCTTTAGTTTATAGGATAGAAATATTGTAGAAATAGGAAAATCATAAGAAGTGAGATGGCATGCATCTCAATTTCTATAGAAAGAGAGATGTCATTTGATGCATAGGATATGAATTTTTCCATTGAGTTTTAGTTAATGTTTTTTTTTTTCAAAATGTGAAGGGTTGATTCTTATCCTATATAGGAATAGGAATCCATTCCTACAAACCAAAGGGCTTCAAGGAAAGTTTTCCTATGTAAATCCTATCCTATAGAAATCCTATGACATTCCTACAAACCAAAGGAGGCCTTAAATCTTTCTCTCTTTGACGGTCGTCGTCACCTACCTCTCTCCTTCTCTAACCTCTTCGCCTAGATCCTCCCATCACCACACTTGCGAGGCTGGTCGATGTCGTGCCTGCTGCTGCAATAAAGCGCCGACGACGTCGTTGAGATCCGCCGCGGCTGCATTGAAGCGCCACCGGAGCTGCATCGCAACTTCTGTTGTTGTCGTCGCGTGTTGCGTCGCAGCATCCGCTGTTATCGCCGGTGCTGCAATGAAGCGCCACCGGGGTTGTTGGAGCTTTGCCATGGCTGCAATGGAACTCTGTCGGAGCTTCCATGGAGCGTGCCAGGGGCTCTAATGCAGCGTCCCCGGGGTCGTTGGAGCTCGCCGCGACTACAATGGAGCTTCGCCGGAGCTTCAATGGAGAGTGTCAGGGGCTGCAATGTTGCGCCGCCGGGGTCGTTAGTGCTCGCCGCAGATTCAATGGAGCTTTCACTGGAGCTGCAATGGAGCACCACGGGGGCTCAAAGCTTTTTTTCACGCTGCGGTGCAGTGCCGCTGTTTGAGGCTCGCCGTCAGTCTGCAACTAACCACATGTTTCAACGAAGCACCGTTGTTCACGGCAACTACTGCAACGCTGCATCGCCTTCGGGGTGCGTGAGCTGATAGGGGGTGCCATGGTGCTGCCAACCGAGGCTGTTGCTTTTCTGTCCCGGCGCTACCACAATCTCCTCAGCTTTGTCCCTCCCCACATGCAGCAAGCTCACATGCCGCACCTAGCTGGCTGCGACACGACCATGTGACTGCTACTAGAGGGGGCCATGGCCAGCGAACTCAAGGGTTGGGGCGGGCATATGGCCTGCAAGCTCAAGGGTTGGGCGCCCATATGGCATGTAACCTCACAGGTTGTGGCAGTCATGGCATGTGAGCTTTGGGGCGAGTCGTTATTGGCGGCGCTGCGAAGCTCAAACAGTGGGAGGCGCAAGCATGACAACAAAGTGATGCGAGTATCTGGCGGCGTTCGGGTGCGGGGAAGGTGAGGAACATTGCGTGCTTCCACCAAGACGGCCATGTGCTGCAACCACCTGCTGGAGCCTGGCTACGATGGGGTGACTACGACGACTGGGTGCTACAACCGCGGTGGGCGACCGCTACAACCGTGCTGACCGTGTGTCGTGATCCTAGCGGGGCTATGCTGTGACTGTCCGGATGAGAAGTTACGCCCCCAGCCGAAGATGTTCTGACAAACAGAGGGGGAGCTGGGAGCACGGGCGAGCGACGTGGTGATCGTCGGAGACAGGAAGGTGCGTGCGAACCTCGACAGCGATGCTACAACCTTTCAATATCTGGAGCTGGAGACAAGAAGGTTACCGGTGTGGTGCTCAGATCGGCCGGCCGATGTAGAGCACTGTCCAAGGCGAATACAAGTTCGAGTCAAAATTGAAAATCATATCCGTGATACAACACAATAGCCGTGCACGTACGAGTTCGAGTCACGCATGACTAAGAGCATCTCCAGCCGCGCCCCCAACAGGCCCTTCCCAGACGTTTTTGCCACACTGACGCCGAAAAAACGGTCCAGTCGTGCCCTCAGAAGACCTTTTTCGCCGGCTCGGGCCGAAACTGGTGCCGGCGGACCCAGGCCGAACCCAGCGCCCTGCAGGGCGCCTGGGGGCGCCGGCACAAGCGAAAAGGGTGCGTGGGTCCGCCCTATCGGCGAGTCAAGCGCCTCTTTCCGTCGTGTCTTCCCGCTTTTCCCCCACTTCCCTCCCATTCTCTCCATCCCTCCCGCCAATATCCCTCCCGCTCGCCTCCCAGCCGGCCGCCATGCCACCGAAGAAATACGTCGCCCCTTGCGCCGCGGCAACCATGACCGCCTCCGTCGCCCAGCCGAAGCAGAGGAAGCCAAGGGCGCCGCCGTCCAAGCCACCGGGCATGACAAACGCCGAGTAGAGGGCGGAAGTTCAGCGACGGGAGGCCGTCACCGCCGACCGGTGGAACAGGGCGATCGCCAAGAAGGCCTGTGACAACGCGGCGCGTGCGGCTGCGGCTTCCGCAGACCAAGCCGAGGCCGAGGCGACTCGCGCGGGGATGATGAATCTACTCGGCAGCCATGCCCAGTACGCGTCCTAGGGCCAGCAAGGCGTCGACTCTCCGTCTCCGCAGCCATGGGGATGCACACACTCGCCGGGCTACGCCGACGGGGACGTGCATGGTGGGTTCAACCACTACTGGAATCTGGTAATTTGCCGTCTCCCAACTCTTTGCCGTCCGTCAGCGGACGACAAAGAATGGGCAGATGGCAAAGAGTCTATTTGCCGTCAGTTTTTTCTTTGCCGTCAGCTGGCTGACGGCAAAGAGCTAGAAGGCAGACGACAAAGGGCTAGGTGGGCCCCATAGGTCAGCTTCTTTGTTGTCTGCCTGGTCTTTGCCGTCTGCCTTCTGGACCTTTGCCGTCTGCTGGCGGACGACAAAGAAATGACACAGCTAATGGCCGTCTCCACCCTCCTATGCTCGCTCTCTGTCTCTCCGGCCCCACCCCCTCTCTCCCAACTCAACCGCGCCCACGCCCGCAACGCTGCCGCCCGGACGCTGCCGCCACCCCACCCCGCCGCAGCACCACCCCGGAGCCCTGCGGCCCCGTCGCCACCACGGCCCGGCGCCCCCTCCGCCCGGCCAGCGCCGCCCCGCCGCCGCCCCCCATGCTACCGCCGCCCCACCCCACCGCAGCACCACTCCGCCGCCCCGAAGCCCTGCGGCCCCGTCGCCACCACCGCCCGGCACCCCTCCGCCCGTCCAGCGCCCCTCCGCCGCCGAGCAACCCCGCTTCCCGGCGCCCCTGGGCCTGCCGCAGGTGAGCCCCGGCCGCACCCCTCTTCTCCTCTTTTTTTGTTTTTTAGTTTAGATTACTTTTAGTTTTGTTTTAGATTTAGTTTAGTTTATATTACAGCCGCCCCACCCCACCGCAGCACCATGCGGCCCCGTCGCCACCATCGCCCGGCGCCCCCTCCGCCCGTCCAGCGCCCCTCCGCCGCCGAGCAACCCCGCTTCCTGGCGCCCCTGGGCCTGCCGCAGGTGAGCCCCGGCCGCACCCCTCTTCTCCTCTTTTTTTTGTTTTCTTTAGTTTAGATTACTTTTAGTTTTGTTTTAGATTTAGTTTAGTTTAGATTACTATTAGTTTGGTTCTTAATTTAGTTTAGTTTAGATTACTTTTAGTTTGGTCTTAGGTTTAGTTTAGTTTTAGGTTTATGTTTAGTCATGAAAAAAACTAAGAATAATTAGTGCTAGGTTTAAGAAGAGGAAAAAGGAGAAGAAGAAGAAGAAGAAGAAGAAGAAGAGGAGGAGGAGGAGGAGGAGGAGGAGGAGAAAGAAGAAGAAGAAGAAGAAGAAGAAGAAGAAGAAGAAATAGGAGAGGAGGGGAAGAAGAAGAGAAGAAGAAAAGGAAAAAAGAGACCCCCACGCCGACCCGACCCCGACCCCCGACACCCCGACACCTCGGCACGACACCCCGACCCCCGACACCCTGACACCACACCCCGACCCCGACCCCCGACCAACCGACACCCTGACACCACACCCCGACCCCAACCCCGACACCCTGACACCCCGACCCCGACACGACACCCCGACACCCTGACACCACACCCCGACCCCGACCACCGACACCCCGACCACCGACACCCTGACAGCACACCCACCCTTACCCCGACCCCCGACACACTGACGCCACACCCCGACCCTGACACCCCGACCCCGACACGAGACCCCGGCACGACACCTCGACCCCGACACCCAGACACCCTGACACCACACCCCGACCCCATATATATTTGTGTTGATCGGGTGTGTTTTTATTATGATACACTTAAATTATATACGTATTATTATGTTCATGGCAGGTATCCAAATTTTTTATGTTGTACTAATTTCGTTTACTTTTTGTCATGGCAGGTGTTGACAGGATGGTGGGCAAGGGTCCAGAGCGCCCCGATCCTCCTGCGAGCGCTACTGGGAGGGGTGGTTCCATTATTCCAGGCCAGCCCCTCCGAAGAGCGCTCCTAGACAGTATGCAGACAACTGCGGCGGGCGCTTCTTCTTCGGCTGGGAGAGTGTCGGTGTCAAAACCGACGGATCTCGGGTAGGGGGTCCCGGACTGTGCGTCTAAGGCTGATGGTAACAGGAGGCGGGGGACACAATGTTTACCCAGGTTCGGGCCCTCACGATGGAGGTAATACCCTACTTCCTGCTTGATTGATCTTGATGATATGAGTATTACAAGATTTGATCTACCACGAGATCGTAGAGGCTAAACCCTAGAAGCTAGCCTATGATTATGATTGTTGTTGTCCTACATACTAAACCCTCCACTTTATATAGACACCGGAGGGGGCTAGGGTTACACAGAGTCAGTTACAAGGGAGGATATCTACATATCCGGATTGCCAAGCTTGCCTTCCAGGAAAAGGAGAGTCCCACCCGGACACGAGATGCAGTCTTCAATCTTGTATCTTCATAGTCCCACAGTCCGGCCAAAGTATATAGTCCGGTTGTCCGAGGACCCCCTAATCCAGGACTCCCTCAGTAGCCCCTGAACCAGGCTTCAATGACCGCAGATTGTCTTCGGCATTGCAAAGTGGGTTCCTTCTTCGAATACTCCATAGAAGATTTTGAACACAAGGATCATGTCCGGCTCTGCAAAATAAATTCCACATACCACCGTAGAGAGTATATTATTCCACAAATCTAATCTACTGACAACTTTTTATAACGTGACGTCCTACCATGGCCCGGTCATTACGAACTGTTTTTCCCTACCTGCCACTACACGTGTTGCGAGGCGGTTTTATTGGCACGTCTTGTTAAAGCAGAGATCGTGTTCCCCTTATCATGGGATTCCCATCAATACGGGTGTGGGTAACCCAATTGTTTTTGTTAGTATGACTCCTGGAATTTAGGCGAGTTCCAAACGGCCACGCGGAGGACGCTTGATATTCACCCTCTTTATAAAGGGGCCAAGGCCTGTCCTTTTCTTCTCGCGCCTGATCCTTCCCCTCCCCCACCTCGAGTTCCAACACCCAAGGCTTAGGCTAAGCTCTTCGGACCTTCAACCATGTCCGGATCCAACCCTCAAGGTCGATGGATGGCCTCCTCTGTCACAGAGGAGGACATCAAGAAGCTAAGGGAAGCCAGGTATCTAACCGCTGAAATCTCGCATAGGCTGCCTACTCAAGGGCAGGTCATCCCCACTCCCGAACCCAACGAGAGTGTCGTATTTGTTTCCCACTTCCTCCGAGGGCTAGGCTTTAGTCTTGATCCCTTTGTAAGAGGGCTTATGTTCTATTACGGGCTCGATTTCCACGATCTAGCCCCAGATTCCATCCTTCACATCTCATCGTTTATCATCGTGTGCGAGGCCTTCCTCCGCATCACCCCACACTTCGGCTTATGGCTCAAGACCTTCAATGCGATGCCGAAGACGATCGACGGGCGACACGCAGAATGCGGAGGTGCCATAATAAGCAAAGCCGCCGATGCTCCATGGCCTAAGGGCTCCTTCCTGGAGGTGTCCAACTTATGGCAGCGGGAGTGGTTTTACATCACAGCTCCCCGAAGTAAAAAGTGGGCCGCTGCCCCCGCCTTCCGCTCAGGCTCCTCGTCGCAACTGGCGTCATGGGTCAACAAGGGGCTGGACTGGGGGGCAGTTAATGATGTGCTGACATTGCAAAGTCGCATCCGAGATCTCCTCAAGAGGGATGTCAGTCTTGTCAAGGTAATGCAAGTTATGCTAGTTCGTCGGGTCCTGCCATGCCAACGTCGATATCTCCGTATGTGGGAGTTCAACCTGGAAGGACCGTGAACTATTCAGCAATTCTTCGGCGTGACGCTCCAAGAGATGTATGGATTGTTCTTCGGATCACGAATAAAGTGTCCGGACACCACCAAGGATGCGGGTCTCAGTTGCAACCATCCAGATACCCACGTAAGTAATTCTGCGTTCGAACATGCTGTCTTTTTATTTGTCACAACATCATTCTGAAAAAATCGCTCTCGGCCAGGACTGGATAAGAAAGGCGAAGATGATCAGGTGTTCGGCCCCCCTTCCCAAAGGCTCACCGGATCCTATGCTAGCCAAGATGCTTGAGCGCGCACCTTATCAAGTGCCATCAGGGGAAGACAAAGGGAGGAATAAAGAAGCCAAAAGTGGGCTTCACGCATTACTCATCCAAACTAAGGGAATTAGTGTCTCCGCGAAGGAGGATAATCGGGGAGAAGAATCCAGAATCCCCTCTCCCCAAGGAAGGAAAAGGACCGCCTCTGAAGACTTCGAAACAAAGATTTCCAAACGAGGGAAGAAACCTTCGCCAGGGCAACCTTCGCCAGGGGGCCCTGCCCCGGAGGGCGTCCTTACCGCACAGTGCCCGCAAGGAGGTCAGCCCTCCACCGAGCTGTAAGTGAACAAGAGTACTTTTGGTAAATATATCCTGCTTTATCTCCGAGGACAATAACCGCGACATATATCTTGCAGTCCGGCTCGTAGCCCTTCTCGACAGAGTTCGTCTTCGGGGGATCTTCTTCTAGAGATGATGGAGAGAGAAACGCCTCCCCCTGCCTCCCCGCCACATGGGGTGTACGACCCTGAGGTGTCATCACGGAGGATTTCTTCTGATCTGCCAAACCCTTCGGCCACCCGAAGTCCGGAGTATTCGGCTCCTAAGGAGAGCAATAGAAAGAGTCTGGGATTGTCCTGTGCGCAACCGGACGCACTGATGGGTCTTTTGGAGCAAGCGGCTATCTCATAGGCGCATCGTACTTTAATGGGTACGGTGGCTGAGAGGATTTCATCCGCCAAAAGTGGGTTGCATGAGGCTTTTACGAGCCTGCTAAGAGGCTTTGAGGTACGCAAAGTAATATATAAATTTTTTGACGATACCGCACATGCTAGGTGTGCTCTATACAGATAGTAGCCCCCGAGACTCTGGTTGCTGTCCAGAGGCGGCAAACAGAGGATCATAGTCCCAGGTAATTACCGTGTTGCTTTCATGTGCAGGCGGCTGAGGGTCCGGTGGCTGGCCAGACTGCTGAGTTTGCCGGACTGAGGCGGCAACTTGACACGGCAGATGCTGACATTGCGCTTGTGAACAAGCGGCTTGGCGAGGCACAGGGTATGTATTTTCGGGTGGTCAACAAATATTAAGAGGAGCATGATGCTAGTATCTATAATATGCTATGACTGCAGATGGAGCTGCGGCCGTGGGGACCCTTCGGGCAGAACTTGCCCAAGCCAAGGAACAAGCAAGGAGAAGTGATGCGGACACCCTAAAGGCGGCCGAAGACTTAAGAGCCGAACAGGCTGCTCGTCACCAAAGTGAAGATAAAATAGCCAAGATGGCTATTGAGCTGAAAGATGTCGCCGGCCGATATGAGCTTCTTGAAAAGGAAAGCCAAGCGAAAGTAGCTGGCCTGAAATTAGAGCGGCGAAGGAGGAGCTCCATCAAGCCGGAGATATCATGGCTGGGAAGCCCTTTTTGTTGCGGTAGAAGTTTGGAGATCCGAAATATGCCCCTCTAGGTCAATTATGGAGTGCTGCAGACGCATATTTGGACTTGGCAATGAGTGCTGCTGATGCGACTGAGTTTTTCAAAGATCAGAAAGATCATGAAGTGGAGAGGTTGTTTTGGTCGCAGTTCAGCGCTCCAACGCGTCCGCTGCTATTGAATGAACAAATGGCCGAGTGGGCCGAGCTCCATAGGTTGTCCGGACTTGCCATGAGATCTGTCGTGGATCATCTTTCACCGAAGGGGCCAAGGCCGAATAGTTATTTTGGTTTAGTGCAACGATTCCTTGGTGATGTGCCACATATCGATGCTGTAAAGAGGTCGGTGTGCATAGAGAGTGCGCAGATGGCTCTTGCCCGTGTTAAGACATACTGAGCAGAGATGGAGACCACCGCTATTGCGACCCGGGATCCAGCCGTAGGCCAGGTCTCGGTTGAGCACTATTTTGAAGAAGTCCTGGAAGGCGCTCGTGTAATAGAGGCTCAGTGCTCGAAGAGTATCATGTTCGAGTGACATGTATCCCAATTGTAAAAACAATGCTATTTGGATTATAAAGGTTGTGTTTATACTTTTGCCACTAAAATAAATATGTCGACTTGTGACCAGCACTATTGGTCACTAAATGGTCACTATTTTCAATTTGTGACCTTTTTGTGACCAAAAACATAAGGTCAAAAGCTGGCGGTCGTAAACTGACTATAGCGACCTTTCTTCTGGAAAGGTCGTAGACGTTTATGACCAAAATATGTCTACTGTGGCATTTTGGTCACTAGCAACCTCCCCAGGACACGTAGGCATCCAGCGTGGCAATCTGATGTGGCACAAAAATCAGCCCGGTCCAATTCGATTTTCTACATGGGCCTAGCCCAACAATTCGGCCTTTTTACTGTATATTTTCTCTAGCTACATGGGTTATTTTTTATAATAGTTTTGATTTCTACATTGGCCTGACCCAACAATTGGTCCTTTCGTTTTTGGGCCATGGCATTTTTGGCTCAACAGTTACATTTCTTTTTTTAGTTACATTTCTTTTTTTAAGACAGATCCAATAGTCAGATGGGTTTGAGTGGGTCCCAATGGTCAGAGTCATGTTCTTCAAATTTTGATTTTCTAGTAAATAAAAACAAATATTTAAATCAGAACTGACTGAAAATAGAAGTAATACTTCAACAACCAAATTTGGCACCTTACAATCAAACATACACCATGTTTATAATCGAACATACTTCACATCAGGTTTACAGCCACCAAGAACACAACTAAATATCAAAATATAACTATCTATCAGAGTATAACTAGCTCCAATGAGCTAGAACTCAATGCTTCTTCACTTCTTGGAGCCCACGACGAAACACGAATGAAGTACAGCATCCGCAAGTTATCAAACAATATGGTAAGGAGCAAAATAAAGGCAAATCTAAAAGCACATTAACTTGCAGGTAGTCTGTGCATAAATAAAGTAAAACAAGCAAAATGAGGCATAGAAATCAGTGGATACAAGTAGTTACTGTCAGCAGCAAGTAAATACTACTCCAATCACATCAGGTTTACAATCCTATAAATGCGACATTTTTATCATGTAAGCATAGAAGGACAAATTAAACATCATTTAGATGTTTGAAACAAAGAACCAGAATTTAACCGTTCGAACAGCAAAAAAATTGTTCCAGTAGATCATATCCGGTTTAAATTAACTCCTTTGACACCAATATTATACAACATCAAAGAAGTATACATACTGATCAGGTTTAATTAGCACATAGAAGCCAAATACCAGTAACCGATGAAGAAAAAATCCTGATATACAAAGGTAAGCTCATTGTGCATTTTCTTTTTCAATGTGATACACAATAAGCATAAGTAGCCACCAAAATCTCTCAATACCGATCATTAACTAGAGACCTCCCGGGAGCCAAAGCCCTAACAGCCATGGCATCGAATAGAAGAGTTGGTGTGCAAAGAAAAAGCGACTACCTCTCAGGGGCCGTAGACGACGGCGATGACCCTGGTGTTGCCCACCTTGAACAACGCCGACCCGTCGGCCCTGGAGAAGATGTTGACCTCGCCCTTGAGCTGCCGCATCTGCAAGGCAGGGCAGCAAACAGGAAGAATCAGAGGCAGTCAAGCCAGCATGAAGAGGATGGGGCTGCTCTGATGTGGACAAGAAGATTTTAGCTAGGTATGATTGTTAAAAGAAATCAACAAGACAGTGTAACAGTAACAAACAGTATTCAGAGCATCATTACCCAGTCATACTCTCCGCGGACCCTTTCCACTCCATACTCCATCCCTACATACACTCCAGCAACAGCACCTACAGATTAACAGAAGAAGCATCTGAATGTGTCAGCGAACAGAAGAAGAAACGGATGAGTGTTTGACGCCAATGCATTTATATCAGCCAAATAAAACAACAGAGTAATACGCTTCTACTTGGTTACCCCAATATGCGCCCTCCTTGCACAATTTCTTCAGCTGCATAAACGACCAGAATACCATATTAGATTTCTGAATCGGGAAGAACATGTTTGAATGGAGAAGACGGAAACAGGACTCAAGCGAATAAGATAGGGGAAAGGAGAGGACCTTCCATGGCCCTCCTCTTGACTACATATTTTTGGCAACTGTGCACTGCCTTGATTACATATTTTGTAACCAAAGCCCCCAAAAAATGTAAGTCATCGACTCACAATCAAGCATACTAAATGGTTTTTTCAAACACATCCTGGCTTTCCCCAAACTGAACTTACTAGTTAAAGCAAAGCTATCGGCACAAGATTCTGACAGAAAATGGCCACTCCAAGCCATCCAAATCATAAACAATACACCATGGATACATAATGATTCCTACCGAGATTCAGTTTCAGTTGAGCCTAAAATAGTCTGACAGTCCAAGCGCACACGTTTGGCTTGGGGCATATCTATACTCTAGATAACAAACAGTATGACTTCTTATAAATAATAACCAATAGTACGGCCCCCAGATGAGCTGCTCATACATAACGATAAGTCAACTAACAGCTAAAGCAGAGCACAACTTCATAAATATGATCATTTTCAGCA
Organism: Triticum aestivum; assembly: GCF_018294505.1. Taxonomy (NCBI): domain Eukaryota; kingdom Viridiplantae; phylum Streptophyta; class Magnoliopsida; order Poales; family Poaceae; genus Triticum; species Triticum aestivum. Next base: position 651,553,642 of record NC_057812.1, on the reverse strand, counting down.
TCATCTCCAAGAGGAAGAAAAATTCAAAGAGGCCGCTATATGTACAAATAAACACACTGGCATTTGCCACATAGGGCTAGCAAGCCAGCAATGAACCATGTGCATAATCTACTATAAATAAAGCGTCCTTTAAATCTGATTATAGGACACAAGCAAGATCATGATCCTCTATTTCTCTCTCTCTCAACCAAAATCTTGATTCTGCATTATAGTCCGCACAACAATCCTATCGCTCAATATGATTATTTTCAGCAGCATCTCCTAGAGGAAGAAACATTCGAAGAGGGCGCTATATGTATAGATAAACACATTGGCATTTGCTACACAGGTCTAGCTAGCTAGCAATGAACCATGTGCCTAATCTGCTATAAATAGAGTGTCATTTAAATCTGATTACAGGACACAAGCAAGATCAAGATACTCTCTGTCTATCTCTCTCTCAACCAAGATCTTGATTTCACATTATAGTCTGCACAACAATCCTATCACTCCAATGTACGGTACAGGTGCAAGCCATGCCATAATAAGCGAAGAGGGGATCCCAGATCTGTGGCTAGGAGGGGGGCGACGGGAGTGACAGGAAGAGCACCTGAAGGACGATGGCAATGACAACGTGGACTGCCATCGCTCCTCCCGGTGATGGTGACCTTGGGCGGCAGCAGACAGCGGCTCAGCGCCAGGGTGCAGCGGGAGAACTCGACAGATCCGACCTAGAAACCCAAAAGAGCAAGTAAATTCAGCGCGCGAACCAAAGCAGAAGAGCCTCCCTGCGTGAAACCGCGAGGCTGTGTTAGAATTAAGTGAGGAGGGGAGGGAGGCGGGGCTTGGCCGACCTGCTCGGTGTGGCCCTGCAGGAAGTAGAAGACGAGGTCCCTGACTCGCGGGACGGTGACGAGCGGGCCGACGCAGGCGTGCCAGAGCTCGTCGTAGAGCGGATCCCCTGCTCGGAAAACCAGCGCCGGCAAACGTCAGCGACCAACAAGGAGGAGGATTGCGGCCGTGCTGGCCAGATCTGGAAGGTTGCGTACCTGCAGAGGGGCCTGCGGCAGCGCCATGGCGGCGGGCGGCATCTGCTGCTGCTGGGGCTGGCCGGCGGCATGGCAGGAGGAACCCTAGCCGCTGCCATGGGGATGGAGCTCCAGGTCCAAGCCCTTGCGGATCTGGGAGCCGCTGCCACCACCAGACCTGCTCGCGCGCACAATCTCCATCTTCTCTTCCGGTGAGGTGAGGGGAGGTGAGGGGAGGGAGGGAGGAGGAGAGGGGGGAGCGCCAGCGGCGAGGTCGGAGGGAGACGCGGCAGCCAAGATCTAGTGCCGGAGGTGGCGGCGGCAAGGGAGGAGTGTAGCGCTAGGGTTTGCGCGAGAGAGAGGAGGGCTGGGTGGGGTTCGCGCGAGAGAGAAGGGTTGGGTAGGGATTTGCTACCGTCGGATGGGATGGATCGATGGACCGATGGATGGACTGATGTTTTCCAGGTCATCGATCCAAGCCACTAGTGACTCCACCAATCAGAATTAAGCTTAGGTAGTTTTTTTGTTTCTCTTATGATTTTCACCCTCTAATTCAAGGTAAACATTCAACATATTAACCACTTATAGTTTGCTAAAATAAACCAATAGTGTGCACATATGTGTATCTTGGGATAACAAACAATGTTGATTTGGGGAGTTTTCACTTTCATTGCACAAAAGAGCCATTTTCCATTTTTCGAGTGCCCCAAATGAGGTTTTTTTGTGAATAACCTACCAAATAATTATTGCAAAATTGGACCAAATTATTTTTCTGAAATTCTAGGCCATATTTAATGCACAATTGACCAAATTATTGGGTGTAAAAAGTTTTGATCCACCTCTGGTGAAAAAGACAAATTTTCGCCATTTCAGTTGGAAGCGGGTCAAATTTGAACTGCGGCTGCCTCATAGTTTGCTATTTATTTTTACAAAAATCATTTCTAGGTACAAAAGTATCTATTTAATCAGAGAAACACCAAAACAATTCCAAGATTCAACCACTAGCTAGGAACGGTCATTCCCGCCGTTTTGACCGCATTTTGAAACGGGCATAAAAAATTCAAAAAAAATCAAAAAATTGGAAAACCTTCGCATTGTGTCATCATATGTGACCAAGTTCCTAGGAAAAATAATAAACTTGTAATACGTCAATTTTTTTTAAAGAAGTGTTCTCAGAAACGAGATATCATGTGTGAAGATTCATGGCTTTCAAGTCAAATGATCAATATTATGGCCACAGTCATTGCCTAGTTTGTTCAAATGATCTCATATTGTGCACAAGGGTGCATATTGGAATGGCAAACAATGTTGCCTAAGGGAGTTTTCATTTCCTTTGTACAAAAAATCAATTTTCCATTTTTCGAGTGCCCAAAAGGAGGTCTTTTTGTGAAGGACCTCCCAAATAATTGTTGCAAAATTGGACGAAATCCATTTTCTAAAATGCTAGGACATATTTAATGCACAATTGACAAAATGGTTGGGTGTAAAAAGTTTTGATCCACCTCTTGTGAGAAAGACAAATTTCCGCCGATTCAGTTGGAAGCGGGTCAAATTTGAACTGCAGCTGCCTCATAGTTTGCTATTTATTTTTTCCAAAAATCATTTCTAGGTACATAAGTACCTATTTAATCAGAGAAACACCAAAAAAATTCAAGATTCAACCACTAGCTAGGAACGGTCATTCCCGCCGTTTTGACCGCATTTTGAAACGGGCATAAAAAATTCAAAAAAAATCAAAAAATTGGGAAACCTTCGCATTGTGTCATTATATGTGGCCAAGTTCCTAGGAAAAATAACAAACTTGTAATACGGCAATTATTTTAAAAAAGTGTTCTCAAAATCGAGCTATCACGTGTGGAGATCAATGGCTTTCAAGCCAAATGATCAATCTTATGGCCACATTCATGGCATAATTTGTTCAAATGATCTCATATTGTGCACAAGGGTGTATATTGGAATGGCAAACATGTTGCCTAAGGAAGTTTTCATTTTCTTTGGACGAAAAAACCATTTTCCATTTTTCGAGTGCCCAAAAGGAGGTTTTTTTGTGAAGGACCTCCCAAATAATTGTTGCAAAATTGGACCAAATCATTTTTATAAAATAGTAGGCCATATTTAATGCACAATTGACAAAATGTTGGGCGTCAAAAGTTTTGATCCACCTCTGGTGAAAAAGACAAATTCCCGCCGATTCAGTAGGAAGCGGGTCAAATTTGAACTGCAGCTGCCTCATAGTTTACTATTTATTTTTTCAAAAAATCATTTATAGTTACATAAGTGCCTATTTAATCATAAATACATGGTTTGATGGCGATACGTCGAGGTTTGGGCGGTGGCCAAGGCCCCCAACTCTAGAGCGCGTAAACTCGCATGCCCGCCGCGTGGTCACCGCGTGACCGTGGCGTTACCATGTGTTCTGGGTGGCCTAGACATGTCTAGTGGGTTGGGCACTCCCTAGGTTGGTGCTAGGAGAAAATTACAACATAAGATTCTCACGAGGAGACCGATCGATGCTCAAACATGAATTAGCAGCCAAGTGTTTGATTAGCGGTACGGGAAATGCACATGGCCAATGGGCGTGAGTTTTGGCTGAGGATGATCATCTACTAAGGAGAATGTCTTCACAAATTTTGAGCTCAAAAGGAGGAGCCTAGGTGGTACTTGCTTTGCAAACTACCACACTGGACATAAATACGAATGTTGAAGCTCGGCTCAAAATAATGAATGGATTGAGCTGGCATTTGGTGGAGGATGGTTATTTGGGCATAGGAAAGTACTGTAGAAAATGGATACTATTTGGACATGCCAAAGTGGTACTTCCTTCACAAACTGTTGTTGTGAATAGAATAGGGAAATGAATATTGTTGAATTAGTTTTGAACTAGGCTAGGAAGGTTTTTTACATATTTGATGAAGATATGACCCAAAGAATTTACGAGATTTTTTGGGGAATTTTGGGAATGACAGAAATATAGGTTGCTTCACAACCTAGGACAAAAACTGCCACATGGACATGACACATAGGCAAAACTGATGAGGTGGCGCCTAGTCATAGCAACCCACCACAATTTACAAGGTTATGACCATCTATATTGGTCATGATCAGCTAGAAATAAGGCAGCAGACCAGTGCTATCTGCTTTATGACCATTTCGTGTAAGGAAATTATGACCTTTCTGACCATAATGGTCATTATAGTTTAGGGTTTGGAGCCCCCCGAACAGCTTTTGACCAATTGGTATGAAATGGTCATAGATCTATGACCAATTCTTCCAGGGTCACTTACAGAAGGTCACTAGTTGACATATTTCTTGTAGTGTGCCTGAAAGTATTATGATGCCTCATATGCGGTCGTTTATGTATGTATATAACCTGAAAGTTTGCAGTCGTCGGCTTTAGCCCCCACACATATAATGCGGGGGTGTTCAGAAAAGCGCGTGTTCACACTTGACCCAACGTCTTGGTCCATTAAGGTGGTGATAGCACGGCGAACAAGGCAATCAGACTGTATAGCTTTAACACTTTCACTTAGCCATAGGAGTTTGACGGTGGGGCTACTATATAGCCCCTGGTACTTCTGCGCTCATCCAAACACGGCGCGCGTACATACATGACTGGAAAACCGGTCCTTCGTTAATGCGGAAGAATCGCGAAGATTCCGCTGAGTCATCAAGTGGTTGACCAGTCTTGCGCTTTATCATGACGGTCAGTTTTCGTCTTTCTCTACTGAGGTGCTCATCCAGATGAACCAGGGCACAATCGCAGTAGTTCTCCCGGTGCCACCTTAGCCGATAGAGCGTAACGTAAGGTAGCAAAACACGGGAGCTGGGCAAACCCAACTATGGACCAAAGACATGATTCGGAGCTGATGCATATAAGGCCAAACTCGTGACGCCGAACACTCCCTAAGGTGTTCGGACTTTGCATCATATACTGGGCTGAGAAACGCCCTCGATTATGAGCCCTTAATTTCTAGGTACTTGCATTAGTCTGACGTGACGAAATGTCAATAACGCCAGCATCCCTTTCGGTTGTGTTGAGTATCCGGAGGGAGTGAAGCAACAAGAGACAATAAAAAAGTTTACATAGGGTCTTAATCTAAAAAGAAGCCTTTGAGCGGGGCCCTGCTGCACGTCTGCGCCTGTGTCTCTGTTGTGTCGTATTCTGGAAGAGTGTAGCATGATGATCATCTGTAAAAGAGAAAAACGTAGGTGAAAGTCTTCGTGCGAAAAATTGGTTATTCTTAATGAACCATTAAAATGCAATCTAAATAGGGTCAGGCCGAACTGTAGCCCTTTTTACATGCGGGAAGCCCCTAGCACCACCTATGGGGGTATATCCATCGACCCAATCTCAGGTTTATCTGAGCTGTTACAGCTAGTGGTGCACCGGACTCGTCTAACCGTGTCCGCGGTCTTAACGACCGATCATTTCTTCTGGTTGGAGAGGCGGTTTAGTGGTTGGCTGCTAGAGCCCCCACATATTCCTCCCTACGTGAGGAACGCTCTATGTTTCCGATACCTATGATGATGCCACGTGGACCAGGCATCTTAAGCTTAAGATAGGCATAATGCGGTACTGCATTAAAACGAGTGAAGGCCGTTCTCCCGAGTATTGCTTGATGGCCGCTTCGGAATGGAGCGATGTCGAAGGTTAATTCTTCACTTCAGAAGTTGTCGGAAGAACCGAATACAACCTCTAGTACTAGAGAGCCCGTACAGCGGGCCTCTGGGCCTAGTATTACTCCTTTAAAGGTAGTATTGCTTTGGCTGATTCTTGTCGGGTCTATCCCCATTTTGCGGACGGTGTCCCGATATATCAGATTAAGACTACTACCGCCGTCCATAAGGACTCGGGTGAGATGGTATCCGTTAATTATTGGGTCTAGCACCAAGGCAGCCGATCCTCTGTGCCGGATACTAGTTGGGTGATCCCTGCGATCAAAAGTGATCAGGCAGGCCGACCAAGGGTTGAACTTGGGGGTGACGGGCTCCACGGCGTATACGTCTCGGGGTGCGCGCTGGCGCCTCCTCTTCGCTATGTGAGTTGCGTAAATCATGTTCACTCTTTTGACCTCTGGTGGGAATTTTTTCTGTCCCCCAGTGTTCGCCTGACGAGGCTCATCCTCATCTTCGCTTGGTGTCTCCCTCCCCATGTGTTCTGCATTTAGCTTGCTGGCTTGCTTGAAGACCCAACATTCTCTGTTGGTGTGGTTTTTCTGGTTTGTCGGAGGTGCCATGAATCTGGCATAATCTGTCTAGAATCTTGTTTAGGCTGGACGGTCCATCTCTGATGCCTTTAAATGGCTTTTTTCGTTGACCGGGTCGAGAGCCCCTGAATCCGGCGTTTACCGCCGTGTTGTCTGGGCTGTCTTTGTTGTTTCGACGCTTGCTTTTATGGCGTCGCGGTTTCCTGTTGCCATCCCTGACTTCGGATGTGCCTGGGTTGCTGGTGCCGCTACGGGCTAGCCAACTGTCTTCGCCCGCGCAAAAGCGGGTCATAAGGCTTGTTAGGGTTGTCATTGTCCTCGATTTTTCCTGGCCGAGGTATCTAGCGAGCCATTCGTCCCGGACACTGTGCTTGAAAGCCGCTAAGGCTTCGGCATCCGGGTAGTCGACGATTTGATTCTTCTTCGTGAGAAATATGTTTCAAAGCTTTCGGGCTGACTCTCCGGGTTGTTGAATTATGTGACTTAAATCGTTTGCGTCCGCAGGTCGGACGTAGGTCCCTTGAAAATTGGCCCTAAAAGCATCTTCAAGCTCTTCCCAGCTTCCAATTGAGTTTTCGGGGAGGCTTTTCAGCCAGTGCCGAGCTGGTCCATTGAACTTGAGGGGCGGGTATTTGATGGCGTGGAGATCATCTCCACGAGCCATGTGAATGATAAAGAACTCAATCCAGACCCCAAGGTCTGTCGTTCCGTCGTATGTCTCTATATTCATGGGTTTGAATCCCTCTGGAAATTCATGGTCCAGCACCTCATCGATGAAGCATAGGGGGTGCGCAGCACCCCTGTATTTTGATGTGTCATGGCATTCTTCGGACGATTCTAGCGTTTGGTTTTGATTCCGAGCTATTGTTTGGTCAGTATAGTCATTTGGGCGGCCATGATTCTGTGCCAGAGTGCGCTTCCTAGATCCGTAGATGGACCTGGTCATACCGGCTTTTTTGTGTGGGTCTTCACATAAATCGTGTGCTGACTTGTGTGGCGATGTCGTTAGCTGCCCTGTCGCGGCCACGGGGTGGTCGATCCGGCTGATCGGTCGTTTTATTTTTCGGCTGAATGGGCTCTAAAGCCTCGTCGTCAAATTCAGGCAGCAGCTTGCGCTTTGGATAGCTCTTTGTGTGGCGACTGCCGCCATACTTTTCTTCATGTCAAGCACTTTGTTCCATCTGTTGTTGAGCGTATTGTGCGCGGCCTTAAGACTTTGCTTCTGTTTCTTCAGGCTCCTCACGGTGGTGATAAGCCTTCTATGGAGGTTTTCTTGTTCCAAGTGACTTTCCGGGATGATGTGTGCATCATCGTCCGGACTGTTCTCCTCTTCGGAGACAGGTTGATGAGCTTTACCCTCGGTGACGGTGTCCTGGACTAGGGGGTACTCACCACGTCGTCTCCCAATCTATTAGATTGGGCCGAGGACCCCCGTGGCCGTATACTCATGGGCCAGTTCGGACGGCTACCGCATACAAGGAATATTCCACAAGACTTGGCGATTAAGACAAGGACTTCTCCCCACCGGCGTATTCGGCTAGGACTCTTGTTATCCTAGGCCTTCGGTGCATTATATAAACCGAGGCCAGGCTTGTCGATAGGGAGACAATAGATATAATATATACACATCAACAATCATACCATAGGCTAGCTTCTAGGGTTTAGCCTCTCTGATCTCGTGGTAGATCAACTCATGTACTACCCATATCATCAATATTAATCAAGCAGGACGTAGGGTTTTACCTCCATCAAGAGGGCCCGAACCTGGGTAAAACTTTGTGTCCCCTGCCTCCTGTTACCATCGATCCTAGACGCACAGTTCGGGACCCCCTACCCGAGATCCGCCGGTTTTGACACTGACACTCGGCGTCCCCGCTCAAAATGTTCGCCGTCCGCTAGCTCATCCTGCTCCATCGATGGGTCCGTGTGGTCGTCGTTTCCTTTGGAGTCGACCGGGGTATTATTCTTTCTTGCGCAGTTATCGCTGTTTTTGCTGAGGCGGGATTTGGAGCGGCGCCTATGTCGTCGCTTTGGTTGCTTCTCAAGGGGACTATCCTTCGCTGCGTCCTCCCATTCCTCGTCGTTGTTTTCTGTGGGTGTATCCACCATGTATATATCGTGTGATGAAGTGGTTGCCCAGCGCCCTGTGGGCGGTGGTTCCTATTTCTCTCCTGCATCGTCATCCATACCGTCGATGTCTTTGGAGTCGAAATGAAGCATGTCGGTTAAGTCGTCAACAGTGGCTATTAAGTGGGTGGTGGGTGGGGAATGAATTCCTTCATCGTCCGCTTCCCACTCGAGCTGGACATAGTTCGGTCGAGGATCTCCTGACAAGGAGAGAGACCTCAATGAATCTAGCACATCGCCTAAGGGCGAGTGCTGAAAAATATCTGCGGAGGTAAACTCCATGATCGGTGCCAATCAGAATGGATAGGCACGAACGTAGGCGGTTCGGAGCCTGTGGCCGGGGACGAATCCAAGGGTCCGGTAACACAGGTCTCATAGGAGGTGAAGTCAGTATTCGGCTCTATCGCCGCTGAGTGTGCGGCTTCCGTGGCAGGGTCCAACCACCCGTCCTCGGACGGCATGATATGCTCCAGATTGAGGGCCGGAGTAACCACAGGTGTGATCGCCCGAACACCGTCCGACGGTAGAGCTAAGTCATGCTCGTCGTGACTATGTGGCGCACCTAACATGGGCTCGAATCCGTCAAAGATCAAGTCTCCGCGGATGTCGGCAGTATAGTTCAAGCTTCCAAACCTGACCTGATGGCCAGGGGCGTAGCTCTCGATCTGCTCCAGATGGCCAAGCGAGTTGGCCCGCATTACGAACCCGCCGAATACAAAGATCTGTCCGGGGAGAAAAACCTCACCCTGGATCACATAATCGCCGATGATCGAAGGAGCCATCAAGCCTTTATCATGACGGCACAATGGAACTCTCAATGAAAGCACCAATGTTGGTGTCAAAACCGGCGGATCTCGGGTAGGGGGTCCCGAACTGTGCGTCTAAGGCTGATGGTAATAGGAGGCGGGGGACACAATGTTTACCCAGGTTCAGGCCCTCACGATGGATGTAATACCCTACTTCCTGCTTGATTGATCTTGATGATATGAGTATTACAAGAGTTGATCTACCATGAGATCGTAGAGGCTAAACCCTAGAAGCTAGCCTATGATTATGATTATTGTTGTCCTACGGACTAAACCCTCCGGTTTATATAGACACTAGAGGGGGCTAGGGTTACACAGAGTCGGTTGCAAGGGAGGAGATCTACATATCCGGATTGCCAAGCTTGCCTTCCATGCAAAGGAGAGTCCCACCCGGACACAAGACGAAGTCTTCAATCTTGTATCTTCATAGTCCAACAGTACGGCCAAAGTATATAGTCCGGCTGTCCGAGGACCCCCTAATCCAGGACTCCCTCAGAGAGGTCGGGGGAGGACGAAGAAGCCTGCTAGAGGTGGACGTGGCAGCGGGAGAGGTAGGAAGGCTGTTACGCCTTCCCCGCCGCCACCCTCAGTTGATTCACCCGACCACAGGAGTGCTCCGTCTGACGTGGACCCGTCTTGGCCTCCGGTCCATGAGCCTTCGGTCGTTGATCCTTCCCCGGACTAGACTCGGGTCGCCGATACTTCGCCCCACGTGAGTCCGGTCCCAGAGTCTTCGTCCCAAAAGACTCCGGTCACGGGGTCTTCGGCCCACGAGACTCAGGAGGCTAGTGGCTCGGAGGATGGTAGCGAGGACACCTTTTCAGATGATAGCTACAGCGACAACGAGTGTTGGAGAACGTAGTAATTTCGAAGAAATTCCTACACACACAGGATCATGGTGATGCATAGCAACGAGAGGGGAGAGTGTTGTCCACGTACCCTCGTAGACCGAAAGCGGAAGCATTAGCACAACGCGGCTGATGTAGTCGTACGTCTTCACGATCCGACTGATCAAGTACCGAATGCACGACACCTCCGAGTTCTGCACACGTTCAACTCGATGACGTCCCTTGAACTCCGATCCAGCTGAGTGTTGAGGGAGAGTTTCGTCAGCACGACGGCGTGGTGACGATGATGATGTTCTACCGACGCAGGGCTTCGCCTAAGCACCGCTACGATATGATCGAGGTGTATTAAGAGATCAAGAGATCAATTGTTGTGTCTATGGGGTGCCCCCTCCTCTGTATATAAAGGGGGGAGGAGGAGAGGGCCGACCAAGGGGGTGGCGCGCCCTAGGAGGGGGAAACCTACTTCAAGTAGGTTTTCCCCTCCCTTTCCTAATCCAAGAAGGAGGGGGAAGGAAGGAGTGGGAGAGGGGAAAGGCAAGGAGGGCGTCGCCCCCCTTTCCTAGTCCTATTCGGACTCAAGGGGAGGGGGCGTGCCTCTTGCCCTGGCTGGCCCCTCTCTCTCTCCACTAAGGCCCAACAAGGCCCATTAGTTCCCGGTGGGGGTTCCAGTAACCCCCGGTACTCCGATAAATGTCCAAGACCTTCTGGAACCCTTCCGGTGTCCAAACATAGTTGTCCAATATATCGATCTTTACGTCTCGACCATTTCGAGACTCCTCGTCATGTCCGTGATCACATCCGGGACTACAAACTACCTTAGGTACATAAAACATATAAACTCGTAATATAACCGTCATCTAACTTTAAGCGTGTGAACCCTACGGGTTCGAGAACTATGTAGACATGACCGAGACACGTCTCCGGTCAATAACCAATAGCGGAACCTGTATGCTCATATTGGCTCCTACATATTCTACGAAGATCTTTATCGGTCAAACCGCATAACAACATACGTTGTTCCCTTTGTCATCGGTATGTTACTTGCCCGACATTCGATCGTCGGTATCTCAATACCTAGTTCAATCTCGTTACCGGCAAGTCTCTTTACTCGTTCTGTAATATATCATCCCGCAACTAACTCATTAGTTGCATTGCTTGCAAGGCTTATAGTGATGTGCATTACCGAGTGGGCCCAGAGATACCTCTCCGATAATCGGAGTGACAAATCCTAATCTTGAAATACGCCAACCCAACAAGTACCTTTGGAGACACCTGTAGAGCACCTTTATAATCACCCAGTTACGTTGTGACATTTGGTAGCACACAAAGTGTTCCTCCGGTAAACGGGAGTTGCATAATCTCATAGTCATAGGAACATGTATAAGTCATGAAGAAAGCAATAGCAACATACTAAACGATCAAGTGCTGAGCTAACGGAATGGGTCAAGTCAATCACATCATTCTCCTAATGATGTGATCCTGTTAATCAAATGACAACTCATGTCCATGGCTTGGAAACTCAACCATCTTCGATTAACGAGCTAGTCAAGTAGAGGCATACTGGTGACACTCTGTTTGTCTATGCATTCACACATGTATTATGTTTCTGGTTAATACAATTCTAGCATGAATAATAAACATTTCCTTCAGAGCATATTTCCTTCAGTCTCCCACTTGCACTAGAGTCAATAATCTAGTTCACATCGCCATGTGATTTTACACCAATAGTTCACATCACCATGTGATTAACACCCATAGTTCACATCATCATGTGACCAACACCCAAAGGGTTTACTAGAGTCAATAATCTAGCTCACATCGCTATGTGATTAACACCCAAAGAGTACTAAGGTGTGATCATGTTTTTCTTGTGAGAGAAGTTTAGTCTATGGGTCTACCACATTCAGATACATATGTATTTTGCAAATTTCTATGTCAACAATGCTCTGCACGGAGCTACTCTAGCTAATTGCTCCCACTTTCAATATGTATCTAGATTGAGACTTAGAGTCATCTAGATCGGTGTCAACGCTTGAATCGACGTAACTCTTTACGACGAACCTTTTGTCACCTCCATAATCGAGAAACATATCCTTATTCCACTAAGGATATTTTTGACTGCTGTCCAGTGATCTACTCCTAGATCACTATTGTACTCCCTTACCAAAAACAGTGTAGGGTATACAATAGATCTGGTACACAGCATGTCATACATTATAGAACCTATGGTTGAGGCATAGGGAATGACTTTCATTCTCTTTCTATCTTCTGCCGTGGTCGGGCTTTGAGTCTTACTCAACTTCACACCTTGTAACACAGGCAAGAACCCTTTCTTTGCTTGATCCATTTTGAACTTCTTCAAAACTTTTTCAAGGTATGTGCTTTGTGGAAGTCCAATTAAGCGTCTCAATCTATCTCTATAGATCTTGATGCCCAATATATAAGCAGCTTCACCGAGGTCTTTCATTGAAAACCTCTTATTCAAATATCCTTTTATGCTATCCAGAAATTCTATATCATTTCCAATCAACAATATGTCATCCACATATAATATTAGAAATTCTACAGAGCTCCCACTAACTTTCTTGTAAATACAGGCTTCTCCAAAAGTCTGTATAAAACCATATGCCTTGATCACACTATCAAAACGTTTATTCCAACTCCGAGAGGCTTGCACCAGTCCATAAATGGATCGCTGGAGCTTGCACACTTTGTTAGCTCCCTTTGGATCGACAAAACCTTCTGGTTGCATCATATACAACTCTTCTTCCAGAAATCCATTCAGGAATGCAGTTTTGACATCCATTTGCCAAATTTGTAATCATAAAATGCAGCAATTGCTAACACGATTCGGACAGATTTAAGCATCACTACGGGTGAGAAGGTCTCATCGTAGTCAATCCCTTGAACTTGTCGAAAACCTTTCGCAACAAGTCGAGCTTTATAGACAGTAATATTACCGTCAGCGTCAGTCTTCTTCTTGAAGATCCATTTATTCTCATTGGCTTGCCGATCAATGGGCAAGTCAACCAAAGTCCACACTTTGTTCTCATACATGGATCCCATCTCAGATTTCATGGCCTCAAGCCATTTTGCGGAATCTGGGCTCACCAACGCTTCTTCATAGTTCGTAGGTTCGTCATGGTCTAGTAACATAACCTCCAGAACAGGATTACCGTACCACTCTGGTGCGGATCTTTCTCTGGTTGACCTACGAGGTTCAGTAACAACTTGATCTGAAGTTCCATGATCATCATCATTAACTTCCTCACTAATTGGTATAGACGTCACAGGAACCGGTTTCTGTGATGAACTACTTTCCAATAAGGGAGTAGGTATGGTTACCTCATCAAGTTCTACTTTCCAAACACTTTTCCAAACTCACTTCTTTCGAGAGAAACTCTGATACGTCTCCATCGTATCTACTTTTCCAAACACTTTTGCCCTTATTTTGGACTCTAACTTGTATGATTTGAATGGAACTAACCAGGACTGGCGCTATTTTCAGCAGAACTACCATGATGTTGTTTTATGTGCAGAAAACAAAAGTTCCCGGAATGACCTGAAACTCCACAGAATATCTTACAATAAATAATAAAAAATCCTTGCCAAAGATGAAGACCAGGGGGCCCACACCCTGTCCACGAGGGTGGGGGGCGCCCCCCCTAGGGCACGCCCCCCTACCTCGTGGGCCCCCTGGAGACCTCCCGACTCCAACTCCAACTCTATATATCTGCTTTCGGGGAGAAAAAATAAGAGAGAAGATTTCATCGCGTTTTACAATACGGAGCCGCCGCCAAGCCCTAAAACCTCTCAGGAGGGCTGATCTGGAGTCCGTTCGGGGCTCCGGAGAGGGGGATTCATCGTCGTCGTCATCATCAACCATCCTCCATCACCAATTTCATGATGCTCACTGCCGTGCATGAGTAATTCCATCATAGGCTTGCTGGACGGTGATGGATTGGATGAGATTTACCATGTAATCGAGTAAGTTTTGTTAGGGTTTGATCCCTAGTATCCACTATGTTCTGAGATTGATGTTGCTATGACTTTGCTATGCTTAATGCTTGTCACTAGGGCCCGAGTGCCATGATTTCAGATCTGAACCTATTATGTTTTCATCAAGATATGAGAGTTCTTGATCCTATCTTGGAAGTCTATAGTCACCTATTATGTGTTATGATCCGTTAACCCCGAAGTGACAATAATCAGGATACTTACCGGTGATGACCGTAGTTTGAGGAGTTCATGTATTCACTATGTGCTAATGCTTTGTTCCGGTTCTCTATTGAAAGGAGGCCTTAATATCCCTTAGTTTCCATCAGGACCCGCTGCCACGGGAGGGTAGGACAAAAGATGTCATGCAAATTCTTTTCCATAAGCACATATGACTATATTCAGAATACATGCCTACATTACATTGATGAATTGGAGCTAGTTCTGTGTCACCCTATGTTCTGACTGTTACATGATGAACCACATCCGGCATAATTATCCATCACTGATCCGATGCCTACGAGCTTTCCATATATTGGTTTACGCTTATTTACTTTCTCATTGCTATTGTTACAATCTCTACATAATACCAAAAATATTACTTTGCTTTCATTACTCTTTTGTTACCGTTACCACCACTATCGTATTACTTTGCTACTAAACACTCTGCTGCAGATACTAAGTTTCCAGGTGTGGTTGAATTGACAACTCAGCTGCTAATACTTGAGAATATTCTTTGGCTCCCCTTGTGTCGAATCAATAAATTTGGGTTGAAAACTCTACCCTCGAAAGTTGTTGCGATCCCCTATACTTGTGGGTTATCAAGACTAATTTCTGGTGCCGTTGCCGGGGAGCATAGCTCTATTCTTTGAGTCACTTGGGATTTATATCTGCTGGACACTATGAAGAATTTGAAATACGCTAAGACAACAATTTACCCTCAACTATGAGGGGAGGTAAGGAACTGCCATCACCTTCTGTTATGAGTAAGCTTACGACACCTAAACCTGCTTCTGCTATTCGTTCTGATATGTTGCATGTTATTGATGATGCTACTTCTGCTATACATGA
The DNA here is from genome assembly GCF_018294505.1 of Triticum aestivum. NCBI lineage: Eukaryota > Viridiplantae > Streptophyta > Magnoliopsida > Poales > Poaceae > Triticum > Triticum aestivum. The sequence goes on along the minus strand of NC_057812.1, from coordinate 651,538,580 downwards.
TACTTATGATGAAACTACTTCTATGCTTGATACTACTGTGCCACTTGGTGATTTTCTCGAGGAACAACTTGCTAGGGCTAGAGAGATTGAAAATATTGAATCTGATTATGATGATGAAAGTGATGATGAAGAATCACTTGTTATTCCTGAGGGTTATTTATTTGATCAAGAAGCTTCTTTAGCTATTTTTAGCTTGCAAAGATAGATATGAACTCAAAAGGTTATATTATTAGCTAAATGGAATAAGCAATCTCTAAATGCTAGGATGAAACCTGACCCTGCTTTTGCTACTTCACCTATCTGTGTTACTGATAAGGATCATGAATTCTCTGTTGATCCTGATATAATTACTTTGGTTGAATCTGATCCTTTTCATGGCTATGAATCTGAAACTGTTGTGGCACATCTTACTAAATTAAATGATATAGCCACCCTGTTCACTAATGATGAGAGATCTCGCTACTTTTATATACTTAAAATATTTCCGTTCTCATTAAAGGGTGATGCTAAGATATGGTTAATTCTCTTGATCCTAGTTGTGTGCGTAGCCCCCAGGATAAGATTTACTACTTCTCTGCTAAATATTTCCTTGCTCATAAGAAACAAGCTGCTTTAAAGGAAATATACAACTTTGTGCAAAATAAACAAGTGAGTCTCCCACAAGCTTGGGGGAGGCTTCTCAAGTTACTTAATGCTTTGCCTGATCATCCTCTTAAGAAAAATTAAATACTTGATATCTTTTACAATGGACTAACCGATGCTTCCACAGATTACCTGGATAGTTCTGCTGGTTCTTTTTTCAGGGAAAGAACACCGAATGAAGCTGAAATCTTATTGAATAATATGTTGACAAATGAAAATAATTGGGCACCTCCTAAGCCAGCTCCTGCTCCAATTAATGATCCTATTCCTAAACCAACTCCAAAGATGAGAGGTGTTCTATTTCTCAGTCCTGAAGATATGCAAGAGGCAAAGAAATCTATGAAATAAAAAGGTATTAAAGCTGAAGATGTTAAGAATTTACCTCCTATTGAAGAAATACATGATCTTAATTTACCGCCTGCCGAAGAAACATATGATCTTGATCCTTTACTTATTGAAGAACCTCCAGACCTTGATAACCCGACACAGGTAGTAAAGGTAAATTCTCTCTATAGATATGATAGAGCTGAAATCCCTCCTACTAAAATTGCTAGTCAGTGCTTGTATGAGTTTGATAATTTTATGTTTAAGCAAGAAGACTTCAATGCTTATTTTGGTAGACAATTAAAACAAGATGCTGATATGATTAAGTACTTGGGTGATTATATGGCTAATATTAGAGGTGAACTTAAAATTGTTAGCAAACATGCTTCTATGGTTACCACTCAAGTAGAACAAGTACTTAAAGCTCAAAAGGAATTGCTCAATGAGATGAACAGTAAGAAAAATAATTATGCTGTTAAAGTGGCTACTAGAGCTGGTAGAATGACTCAAGAACCATTGTATCCTGAAGGCCACCCTAAGAGAATTGAGCAAGATTTTCAAAGAAATAAAATTGATGCACCTAGTTCTTCTAAAAAGAAGAAAAAGAAAAATGATAGAACTGTGCAAACTTCTAGTGAACCTATTGCTGAACCACCTGATAATCCAAATGATGTCTCTATGTCTAATGCTGAAACACAATCTGGCAATGAACATGAACCTAATGAAAATGTTAATGATGATGTTCATAATAATGCTCAACCTAGTAATGATAATGATGTAGAAATTGAACCTGCTGTTGATCTTGATAACCCACAATCAAAGAATCAACGTTATGATAAGAAAGACTTTGTTGCTAGAAAACATGGTAAAGAAAGAGAACCTTGGGTTTAGAAACCCATGCCTTTTCCTCCCAAACCATCCAAGAAAAAGGATGATGAAGATTTTGAGCACTTTGCTGAAATGATTAGACCTATCTTTTTGCGTATGCGATTGACTGGTATGCTCAAAATGAATCCTTATGCTAAGTACATGAAAGATATTGTTACAAATAAAAGAAAGATACCAGAACCTGAAATTTCCACCATGCTTGCTAATTATAATTTTATGGGTGGAATACCAAAGAAACCTGGAGATCCATGAGTACCTACTATACCATGCTCCATTAAAAGAAACTATGTTAAAACTGCTTTATGTGATCTTGGAGCCAGTGTTAGTGTTATGCCTCTCTCTTTATATCATAGACTTGACTTGAATAAGTTGACACCTACTGAAATATCTTTAAAAGTGGCTGATAAATTAACTGCTATATCTGTCGGCATTTGTGAGGATGTGCCTGTTGTGGTTGCAAACATTACTATTTTAACGGACTTTGTTATTCTTGATATTCCTGAGGACGATAGTATGTCTATTATTCTTGGAAGACCTTTTCTTAATACTGCAGGGGCTGTTATTGATTGCAACAAAGGCAATGTCACTTTTCATGTTAATGGTAATGAGCATACGGTACATTTTCCGAGGAAACAACCTCAAGTTCGTAGTATCAATTCTAATGGAAAAATTCCATCGGTTATATTTAGAGGTTTTGAATTTCCTCTTCCTACTGTCAAGAAGAAATATGATATACTTATTATTGGGGATGTGCATATCCCCGTTGAGGTAACCTAGTGTTATTCGAAATTTCTCCGGTTTCATGTTCATCGGAATGAGTTTGTTAACAAGACTTGATCAACCTTGTTAGTGGATTCCTTTTGATGAGCATGAGATAGATGAAACTAGAAGCACAACCTTTTGTACCCTCTCTATACTTTATGTTATTTAGTTGACATAAAGTAAAAATAAATAATTTTCTGTCTGTTATCTAATTATCCGTGCAATATAAAAATACCTCGAAAATAAAAGTTCTCCAAATGCCCAGAAAATTAAATATGATTTTTTCTAGAATATTTGAGGATTTATGGAACAAAGAACACACTAGGGGGGCCAACCACCTTGCCACGAGGGTGGAGGGCGCGCCCCCTGCCTCGTGGGCCCACGGTGGCCCTCCTCCACTTATTCCTGCACCCATCCTCTTCTTCTTCCTCCCACAAACATGAAAAACCAACTCAAGCACGAGTTCCAGCCCTCTTTGCTGCCATTTTCGATCTCCTTGCTCAAAGCACCTCTCACAAAACTGCTTAGGGAGATTGTTCCTTGGTATGTGACTCCTCCATTGGTCCAATTAGTTTTTGTTCTAGTGCTTTATTCATTACAAATTTTTGCTGCTTAGGTGACCCTGTTCTTGAGCTTGCATGTCAAATTTATATGGTCAAAAGTAGTTTTGATGCATGATATAGGCCCTAGGCACTTGTAGGAGTGGTTGCTATCAATATTATTGAGTTTGGTTTACTTTTACTTTTATTTTGAAGTTACTAAAAAATTTCAGAATTTTTCGGAGGAAGAAAAATGCTTAGGAAGATGTTCCAAGGTGGTTCTTCAAAGAAGCAAGGACCCAGGCTTGCAATGCGTGATGCTGACGAAGAGCCACCAAGAGACGCTCCAGTGCGTCCTTGCGAGTGACCTTCTGAAAATTTTATGGATCGAGCGGGAATAAAAGAAGAATTCAATGCATATTTGCGTAACGCTGATCTTGTGAGCTTCGAGGAAGAGAAGTGCAGTTAGTATCATAACCTCACTAGTTCCTTTGTGAGGAGGTTTGAATTTTCCACATCACGTAATTCTCCAACTGTCCTGTTTGATCTTTATGATAAATCTTATACCATGGTCTTAGAGGATTTTACCACTGCATGCAAACTTCCACAATGGGGTAGTATAAGGGATCCTCGCAAATCTGAATTTAGAGATTTTCTTGCTAATATAATTGTGGGAGAATCTAGAGATATTACACAAGCTACCACAGGGAGCATCCACTTTCCTGCTATACATTATTTTGCTCTCTTCATGGGTAGATGCATAAATGGTAAAGATGAGGCATGTCACGTGTGTGTCCCTGACCTCAGTATTCTTAGGAATGCTTTGTTAGGAGACAAATCATATAACTTGGGAGCCATTGTTGCACATAGGTTGCATGTTAATAGACTTAATGGAGATTTCTTTGGTGGAATTTATGCAACTCGTGTAGCTAATTTTCTTGGTATAGATGTACGCGAAGATGATATTGAATTACCTCCTGCCTATCTAGATTTTAATGCTATGGTTCACCACCATTTTGTCGAGAGGAATGAATCACCTCTCCAGTACCGACTAATCTTTGACAGATGTCATGCTGTCTGTATTACTCTCCCTGCTCCTGCTTTCTTTGATTATAAGGCAAGAGGAGGATATACTATTACCAGAGAGGAGGCAGATGTTTACGAGAGGAGGGCAGAGGCCGCTCGTCGCCACACTACAGCTCAGGAAGTGATAGCCGCTGCATCACAGTACAACCCAACAACTATTATTATGGATATCAGCCAGGCCAGCCATGGCCATAAACCAACTTAGGCCAAAAGCCTAAGCTTGGGGGAGTACGTATTTCTCACCGACATTACATTTATGTTCACACACACTCATTGCTAGATGTCGGTGTTCATACTTTTTCATTGTATCATCCATGCTAGTTTATTTCCTTTTATGCTTTCTTCTTGTGTGTTTGATAAACCTTAAGAAAAACCAAAAAAATTAGTAGTAGTTTACTTTTCTTACTATAGTAATAATTAAAAAGAAAACCCAAAAATATTTCCCGTTCTTCTTTTGCTTGTTGGGAGCTTTCCCATGTAAATAGTTTTATTTTTTTTCTTTGGGGGTCAATAGGAGAAGACCATGATTAAATTGTTGAAGTGGCTCTTATATGCTTTATTGTTGATTTAACCAAGAGCCCATACTGCTTTGTCTTCTCCTGTTTATTGAATGCTCGCAGATTCCAGCTTAGTGCAATGCACGTGCACTCTTATTATTATTCACATCGTTCGGTCGTGCAAGTGAAAGGCAATGATGATGATATATGATGGACTGACTAAGATGAGAAAAGCTGGTACAAACTCGACCTCTTTTGTTTTTGTAAATATGATGAGTTCATCATTCTTGATTCAGCTTGTTATGAATAAACATGTTCGCAATGACAATTAGAGTCATAGTTGCTTGTGCCATGCTTGATTAGCTATGAGTTATAATGTTTTACCTTGTGTGCCAACATGCTATTGAGATGGTTATGATGTGGTATGATGGGGTGGTATCCTCCTTTGAATGGTTTAAGTGACTTGACTTGGCACATGTTCATGCATATAGTTGAAACAAATCAACATAGCCTTCACGATATTTATGTTCATGGTGGATTATATCCTACTCATGCTTGCATCCAATGTTTATTAATTTTAATGCATGTACATGGTTGTTGTCGCTCTCTCGTTGGTCGCTTCCTAGTCTTTTTCTAGCCTTCACCTGTACAAAGAGGGAATACTGCTTGTGCATCCAATCCCTTAAACCCCAAAGTTATTCTAGATGAGTCCACTATACCTTCCTATATGCGGTATCTACCTGCCGTTCCAAGTAAATTTGTATGTGCCAAACTCTAAACCTTCAAATAATCATGCTTTTTTGTATGCTCGAATAGCTCATGTATCAACTAGGGCTGTCTGTATCTTCCAAGCTAGGCGGGTTATTCTAAACAGGAGTGGACTCCACTCCTCACTCACGAGAAAATGGCTGGTCACCGGGATGCCCAGTCCCATGCTTTATGCAAACTAAATCAAAATAATTGCAAAACAAAACTCCCCCTGGGACTATTGTCAGTTGGAGGCACTCATTGTTTCGAGCAAGCCATGGATAGATGTTTGTTGGTGGAGGGGGAGTAAAAACTTTACCATTCTGTTTGGGAACCGCCTATAATGTGTGTAGCATGGAAGATATCGCCATCTCTTGGTTGTTATGTGGACAATGAAAGTATACCGCTCAAAATATTATTCACCTCTATTTCAAAACCGAGTTCTGGCACCTCTACAAATCCGTACTTCCCTCTGCGAAGGGCCTATCTATTTACTTTTATGTTGATTCATCACCCTCTTATTAAAAGCACTAGCTGGAGAGCGCAGCTGTCATTTGCATTCATCACTGTTAATTTATATTGGGTGTGGCTATGATTGGATCTCTTTTACCATGAATTACAATGTCTAGTCAGTCCTTGGTCTTTAAAGGTGCTCTCCATTTATGTTTTGCGGTCTCAAAAAGGGCTAGCGAGATACCATCTTGTTATATCATATTATGATTGTTTTGAGAAAGTGTTGTCATCCGAGATTTATTATTATGGCTTGCTAGTTGATTATGCTATTGATATGGGTAATCATGAGACCTGAGAATTATTGCAAATGTGGTTAGTTATAATCTTTGCTGAAAACTTGAATGCTAGCATGACATATTTATAACAACAAGAGCAAACAGAGTTTGTAAAAGTTTTTCTTTTTTTCTTTCAGTTTGTCAACTGAATTGCTTGAGGACAAGCAAGGGCTTAAGCTTGGGGGAGTTGATACGTCTCCGTCGTATCTACTTTTCCAAACACTTTTGCCCTTGTTTTGGACTCTAACTTGTATGATTTGATTGCAACTAACCAGGACTGACGCTGTTTTCAGCAGAACTGCCATGATGTTGTTTTATGTGCAGAAAACAAAAGTTCTCGGAATGACCTGAAACTCGATGGAATATCTTACAATAAATAATAAAAAAATCCTCGCCAAAGATGAAGACCACGGGCCCACACCCTGTCCACGAGGGTGGGGAGTGCCCCCCCTAGGGCGCGCCCCCCTACCTCGTGGCCCCCCTGGAGACCTCCCGACTCCAACTCCCACTCTATATATCTGCTTTCGGGGAGAAAAAAATAAGAGAGAAGATTTCATCGCGTTTTACAATACAGAGCCGCCGCCAAGCCCTAAAACCTCTCGGGAGGGCTGATCTGGAGTCCGTTCGGGGCTCCGGAGAGGGGGATCCGTCGCCGTCATCATCATCAACCATCCTCCATCACCAATTTCATGATGCTCACCGGACGTGTGTGAGTAATTCCATCATAGGATTGCTGGACGGTGATGGGTTGGATGAGATTTACCATGTAATCGCTAGTATCCACTATGTTCTGAGATTGATGTTGCTATGACTTTGCTATGCTTAATGCTTGTGACTAGGGCCTGAGTGCCATGATTTCAGATCTGAACCTATTATGTTTTCATCAATATATGATAGTTCTTGATCCTATCTTGCCAGTCTATAGTCACCTATTATGTGTTATGATCCGTTAACCCCGAAGTGACAATAATCGGGATACTTACCGGTGATGACCGTAGTTTGAGGAGTTCATGTATTCACTATGTGCTAATGCTTTGCTCCGGTTCTCTATTAAAAGGAGGCCTTTATATCCCTTAGTTTCCATTAGGACCCCGCTGCCACGGGAGGGTAGGAAAAAAGATGTCATGCAAGTTCTTTTCCATAAGCACGTATGACTATATTCGGAATACATGCCTACATTACATTGATGAATTGGAGCTAGTTCTGTGTCACCCTATGTTATGACTGTTACATGATGAACCACATCTGGCATAATTATCCATCACTGATCCGATGCCTACGAGCTTTCCATATACTGGTTTACGCTTATTTACTTTTTCGTTGCTATTGTTACAATCACTACATAATACCAAAAATATTACTTTGCTTTCATTACTCTTTTGTTACCGTTACCACCACTATCGTATTACTTTGCTACTAAACACTCTGCTGCAGATACTAAGTTTCCAGATGTGGTTGAATTGTCAACTCAGCTGCTAATACTTTAGAATATTCTTTGGCTCCCCTTGTGTCGAATCAATAAATTTGTGTTGAATACTCTACCCTCGAAAGCTGTTGCGATCCCCTATACTTGTGGGTTATCAAACTCCTTCTCTAGAAAGATTCCAAAGTTAGCAACAAAAGTCTTGCCTTCGGATCTGTGATAGAAGGTGTACCCAACAGTGTCTTTTGGGTATCCTATGAAGACACATTTCTCTGATTTGGGTTCGAGCTTATCAGGTTGAAGCTTTTTCACATAAGCATCGCAGCCCCAAACTTTAAGAAACGACAGCTTAGGTTTCTTGTTAAACCACAGTTCATATGGTGTCGTCTCAACGGATTTAGATGGTGCCCTTTTTAATGTGGATGCAGCTGTCTCTAATGCATAACCCCCAAAACGATAGTGGTAAATCGGTAAGAGTCATCATAGATTGCACCATATCTAGTAAAGTACGATTATGGCGTTCGGACACACCATTACGCTGTGGTGTTCCGGGTGGTGTGAGTTGCGAAACTATTCCGCATTGTTTTAAATGAAGACCAAAGTCATAACTCAAATATTCTCCTCCACGATCAGATCGTAGAAACTTTATTTTCTTGTTATGATGATTTTCAACTTCACTCTGAAATTCTTTGAACTTTTCAAATGTTTCAGACTTATGTTTCATTAAGTAGATATACCCATATCTGCTTAAATCATCTGGGAAGGTGAGAAAATAACGATACCCGCCGCGAGCCTTAATATTCATCGGACCACACACATCTGTATGTATGATTTCCAACAAATTTGTTGCTCGCTCCATAGTTCGGAGAATGGCATTTTAGTCATCTTGCTCATGAGGCATGGTTCGCAAGTACCAAGTGATTCATAATCAAGTGGTTCCAAAATTCCATCAGTATGGAGTTTCTTCATGTGCTTTACACCGATATGACCTAAACGGTAGTGCCACAAATAAGTTGCACTATCATTATCAACTCTGCATCTTTTGGCTTCAGTATTATGAATATGTGTATCACTACTATCAAGATTTAACAAAAATAGACCACTCTTTAAGGGTGCATGACCATAAAAGATATTACTCATATAAATAGAACAACCATTATTCTCTGATTTAAATGAATAACCGTCTAACATCAAACAAGATCCAGATATAATGTTCATGCTCAATGCTGGCACCAAATAAAAATTATTCAGGTCTAAAACTAATCCCGAAGGTAGATGTAGAGGTAGCGTGCCGACCGTGATCACACCCACGCGCATCGTCACCTTGTCCTTAGCCAATCTTAGCTTAATCTGTAGCCCCTGTTTTGAGTTGCAAATGTTAGCGACATAACCAATATCAAATACCGAGGTGCTACTACGAGCATTAGTAAGGTACACATCAATAACATGTATATCACATATACCTTTGTTCACCTTGCCATCCTTCTTATCCGCCAAATATTTGGGGCAGATCCGCTTCTAGTGACCAGTCTGCTTGCAGTAGAAGCACTCAGTCTCAGGCTTAGGTCCAGGCTTGGGTTTCTTCTCTTGAGCAGCAACTTGTTTGCCATTTTTCTTGAAGTTCCGCTTCTTCTTCCCTTTGCCCTTTTTATCGAAACTGGTGGTCTTATTGACCATCAACACTTGATGCTCCTTCTTGATTTCTACCTCCGCAGCCTTTAGCATTGCGAAGAGCTCGGGAATTGTCTTATTCATCCCTTGCATATTATAGTTCATCACGGAGCTTTTGTAGCTTGGTGCCAGTGATTGAAGAACTCTGTCAATGACACTATCAACAGGAAGATTAACTCCCAGTTGAGTCAAGTGATTATGATACCCAGACATTTTGAGTATATGTTCACTAACAGAACTATTCTCCTCCATCTTGCAGGTATAGAACTTATTGGAGACTTCATATCTCTCAATCCGGGCATTTGCTTGAAATATTAACTTCAATTCCTGGAACATCTCATATGCTCCATGACGTTCAAAACGTTGTTGAAGTCCCAGTTCTAAGCCGTAAAGCATGGCACACTGAACTATCGAGTAGTCATCAGCTTTACTCTGCTAAACGTTCTTAACGTTGTCAGCAGCATCTGTAGCAGGCCTGGCACCCAGCGGTGCTTCCAGGATGTAATTCTTCTGTGCAGCAATGAGGATAATCCTCAAGTTACGGACTCAGTCCGTGTAATTGCTACCATCATCTTTCAACTTTGCTTTCTCAAGGAACGCATTAAAATTCAACGGAGCAACAGCACGAGCCATCTATCTACAATCAACATAGACAAGCAAGAAACTATCAGGTACTAAGTTCATGATAAATTTTAAGTTCAATTAATCATATTACTTAAGAACTCCCACTTAGATAGACATCCCTCTAATCCTCTAAGTGATCACGTGATCCAAATCAACTAAACCATGTCCGATCATCATGTGAGATGGACTAGTTTCAATGGTGAACATCACTATGTTGATCATATCTACTATATGATTCACGCTCGACCTTTCGGTCTCAGTGTTCCGAGGCCATATCTGTTATATGCTAGGCGTGTCAAGTTTAACATGAGTATTCCGTGTGTGCAACTGTTCTGCACCCGTTGTATTTGAACATAGAGCCTATCACACCCGATCATCACGTGGTGTCTCAGCACGAAGAACTTTCGCAACGGTGCATACTCAGGGAGAACACTTATATCTTGATAATTTAGTGAGAGATCATCTTATAATGCTACCGTCAATCAAAGCAAGATAAGATGCATAAAAGATAAACATCAAATGCAATCAATATAAGTGATATGATATGGCCATCATCATCTTGTGCTTGTGATCTTCATCTCCGAAGCACCGTCATGATCACCATCGTCACCGGCGCGACACCTTGATCTCCATCGTAGCATCGTTTGTCGTCTCGCCAACTTATGCTTCTACGACTATCGCTACCGCTTAGTGATAAAGTAAAGCAATATAGGGCGATTGCATTGCATACAATAAAGCGACAACCATATGGCTCCAGCCAGTTGCCGATAACTCGGTTACAAAACATGATCAACTCATACAATAAAATATAGCATCATGTCTTGACCATATCACATCACAACATGCCCTGCAAAAACAAGTTAGACGTCCTCTACTTTGTTGTTGCAAAGTTTTACGTGGCTGCTACGGGCTGAGCAAGAACCATTCTTAACTACGCATCAAAACCACAACGATAGTTCGTCAAGTTATTGTTGCTTTAACCTTCTCAAGGACCGGGCGTAGCCACACTTGGTTCAACTAAAGTTGGAGAAACTGACACCCGCCAGCCACATCTGTGCAAAGCACGTCGGTAGAACCAGTCTCGCGTAAGCGTACGCGTAATGTCTGTCCGGGCCGCTTCATCCAACAATACCGCCAAACCAAAGTATGACATGTTGGTAAGCAGTATGACTTGTATCGCCCACAACTCACTTGTGTTCTACTCGTGCATATGACATCTACGCATAAAACCTGGCTCTGATACCACTGTTGGGGAACATAGTAATTTCAAAAAAAAATCCTACGCACACACAGGATCATGGTGATGCATAACAACGAGAGGGGAGAGTGTTGTCTGCGTACCCTCGTAGACCGAAAGCGGAAGCGTTAGCACAATGCGGTTGATGTAGTCGTACGTCTTCACGATCTGACCGATCAAGTACCAAACGCATGGCACCTCCGAGTTCTGCACACGTTCAACTCGATGATGTCCCTCGAACTTCGATCCAGTCGAGTGTTGAGGGAGAGTTTCTTCAGCACGACGGCGTGGTGATGATGATGATGTTCTACCGATGCAGGGCTTCGCCTAAGCACTGCTACGATATGATCGAGGTGGATTATGGTGGAGGGGGGCACCGCACACGGCTAAGAGATCAAGAGATCAATTGTTGTGTCTCTGGGGTGCCCCCCTCCTCCGTATATAAAGGGGGAGGAGGAGAGGGCCGGCCAAGGGAGTGGCGTGCCCTAGGAGGGGCAAACCTACTCCAAGTAGGTTGGCCCCTCCCTTTCCTAATCCAAGAAAGAGGGGGAGGAAGGAGTGGGAGAGGGGAAAGGCAAGGGGGGTGCCGCCCCCCCCCTTTCCGTGTCCTATTCGGACTCAAGGGGAGGGGGCGCGCCTCTTGCCCTGGCTGGCCCCTCTCTCTCTCCACTAAGCCCAACAAGGACCATTAGTTCCCGAGGGGGGGTTCCGGTAACCCCGGTACTCTGATAAATGTACGAGACCTTCCGTAACCCTTCCGGTGTCCAAACATAGTCGTCCAATATATTGATCTTTACATCTCGACCATTTTGAGACTCTTCATCATGTCTGTGATCACATCTGGGACTCCGAACTACCTTCGGTACATCAAAACATATAAACTCATAATATGACCGTCATCTAGCTTTAAGCGTGCGGACCCTACGGGTTCGAGAACTATGTAGACATGACTGAGACACGTCTCTAGTCAATAACCAATAGCGGAACCTGGATGCTCATATTGGCTCCTACATATTCTACGAAGATCTTTATCAGTCAAACCGCATAACAACATACGTTGTTCCCTTTATCATCGGTATGTTACTTGCCCGAGATTCGATCGTCGGTATCTCAATACCTAGTTCAATCTTGTTACCGGCAAGTTTCTTTACTCGTTTCGTAATATATCATCCTGCAACTAACTCATTAGTTGCATTGCTTGCAAGGCTTATAGTGATGTGCATTACCGAGTGGGCCCAGAGATACCTCTCCGACAATCGGAGTGACAAATCCTAATCTTGAAATACGCCAACCCAACAAGTACCTTTGGAGACACCTGTAGAGCACCTTTATAATCACCCAGTTATGTTGTGACATTTGGTAGCACAAAAGTGTTCCTCTGGTAAACGGGAGTTGCATAATCTCATAGTCCTAGGAACATGTATAAGTCATGAAGAAAGCAATAGCAACATACTAAACGATCAAGTGCTAAGCTAACGGAATGGGTCAAGTCAATCACATCATTCTCCTAATGATGTGATCCCGTTAATCAAATGACAACTCATGTCCATGGCTAGGAAACTCAACCATCTTCGATTAACGAGCTATTCAAGTAGAGGCATACTAGTGACACTCTGTTTGTCTATGTATTCACACATGTATTATGTTTTCGGTTAATAGAATTCTAGCAGCACTAATAAACATTTATCATGAACTAAGGAAATAAATAATAACTTTATTGTTGCCTCTAGAGCATATTTCCTTCAACGAGCTAGTTGAGAAGGGCAAGAAGGTCTACAAGCATGGCGCTACAAAGCTCCCACCCGTGCCAACGACCCCCGACCAGAGGTGGTTGATTGCACCTAAAGGGTTGAAGTAAGTGCATTTACTATTTTTTTAACCTTTTGCCTTCATGTTCCTTCAAATTAATATCTAATGCGTTGGCCTTGTCATACTGCAAGGGCTGGGTACGCCCCCGTGGTTCTCGTAGGCCCAACTAGGTCCTTGGTGTGCTTTGCCGGTAGCACTTCCCTGGGTGGGTCACGTTGCCCGGTGAGGGTTAGGTTCCACAACTAGCACTGACCTGGGAGCTGTACTCGGTTGCTCCGGCCCCGCCGGAGGAGAGGGTCGATGGTGTCTTGTGCGAGATGGTGGCCGACATTGTGTTCCGTCGGTTTGGGGTAATTTCTCCTTTACAGAATTAAAAATCAACACTACCTAGTGATTGTACTAATCAGTGTTGTCTTGTTTGATTGCAGACCTTCTACAGGGTTTCAGAGGGAGAGCAGGAGGCCACGTGTATGGTTGTCGAAAACGAGTGCAAGCGCCTACTTCAGAACATAAGGCACGAGGCTCGGGTGTAGGCTGTTCGAGACTACTACGCCTCGAAGGGTATTAGGAGGGGCAAGCAGAAGTGTCGCAGCAAGTTTCTGAGTAAGGAGAAGTACATGCAGGTAATTACCTATTCTTAAGGCCTTGAACTTAGTTTTCTTGATTTGATTCGTAGGCGTAGCGCTGAAATTTCTCTTGACTCACTTAGGTGCCCCCGAGATGGTGTGTGGATAAGATGGACTGTTGGGAGGCGTTGGTGGATGCGTGGTGCTCTGCCCAATGGAAGTCGAACACCAAAGGGCCAAGGATAAGCGCGACCAAATGGAAGGTGTGCCACAACATCAAGGGAGCTCCAACCTGTTTGAGTACGGGGATAACTGGGCATGTGGTTTGCTACATGATTCATGCAATTCATTCTTCATGCTAGATAGTTCATTTATGACATATTTAGCTCTAAAATGACATAATAACCTTAGATAGCTCTATAAAATGACTTAATATGCTTTAGTCAGTTAAAAAATGGCATAACTACCTTCAATAGCTCAATAACGACCTAAACTAATCTTAGCAAGTTAGCTCCAAAATGACCTATTTACATAGCAATATCATTCTTCATGCTAGCTTGAGCCCTTAACTAATATTTTGTTCCTCTCTCTCAGGCGCACCACCACAAGAAGCCTGTGCCAGGTCTGTTCGACCTCTATGGCATGGCCCATATGGCCCCGTACAAGAAGACCAAGCCATTCACGGAGTCTGACCTAGATGATCCAGAGAGCTTCACCAACAAGACCTCCCACCACAAGCTTGTGAAGTACAGACACGAGGGGAAGGCGAGGAAAGGGGAGGACTTTAACCCGAGCCAGGATCCTTTTGATATAGAGTTGATGATGATATCTGGTAGCGGAGGTCCCATGGCTCTCTAGCCATTGGTGATGGACTGATACGTTGTCCTAAGACTCTCCCGCAGATCAAGAAGCGCCTGAGTAGCTCTGATCCTGAGATAACGCCTCGTGCATGGCCCGCGGAGATCGCCATGGCAGTTAGTTATACACACTCTCTCACCTTTCCTCCATTACATTGTGTGTGCGTCCGTCGATGATTACAATGCTAACGAGGAGTGGTGTGTTGTAGGCTATTGTTGAGAAAGAGAGATTGAAGACGAAGGAGCTTGTGGAGGAGTCAAAAAGGGAGGCACAAAAGGAGATGGAGGAGATGACGTCTAAGCTGTTGGAGGAGGAGAGGAACCGGAACGACAGCGCTAACCGGGCCCTATACGAGCTCATCATGGTACGTTTCTCATGCATATTAGCCCAATCATGCACGTAATGTTTGCATTACTATCTAATATCGTGAGAACCAAATGTGCAGACCATGTGCAAGAAAAACGGTCAGGCCCCTCCGCCGATGCCTCAGATTGCTCCGGTGACCAAAGTGAGTTTGATTTGAATGGTTGTTGCTTACTACTATTCACATTTCAGTTTGCGAACTTGCTAACGAGACATTATTGGAAATGATCTTTGGTGCAGCATGGCTCCCGACAAGCATCGACCAATCCTTATGCCAACGCCGGAACCCCGACCGGTCCTTCACCTTCGTCTGGCACTGGCGCAGCCCCGACCATTCCTACACCTCCGTGATAACGGTATTTTTCTTCTTATTTAGCGTGTTTAGTCCATTTATGACATAATTTAGTCTATTTAGTCCACAAATGACATAATAAGATCAAGAAAATCAAGGAAGAGGAAGGAAACAAGGAATAGGAAGAAAAGAAGAAAAAGACTTCTTCTTCTTCCATTTCTTCTTCTTCATCTAGTCTTCTTCTTCTTCTCCTTCTTCTTCTTATTCTTCTTCTTCTTCTTCTTCTTCTTCTAGTTTTCTTTGCCGTCCGCTGGCAGATGGCAAAGAGCGTCATTAACCTTCTAACGGCACTCACGCCACCGCACTGCCGTCTGTTGTCTTTGCCGTCTGCTGGCCTCGGATGGCGGACGACAAAATCCTTTGCCATCCATTACAAGGAAGCGGACGGCAAAGAAGGCCTTTGCTGGCATGTGTTCAGACGGACAGTTTGCCGTCTGCTGGCAGACAGCAAAGACGTTTGCCGTCCGTGATCCATGCCTTTGGCGTCCGCCATGGCGGACGGCAAAGAAGCTAATTCCAGTAGTGAACCCCAACGTCACCTTCCCCCATGGACACTCGGCCCAGCGCATGCCCTCGCCCGCCTACACCGACGTGCAGGACCCTCCATACAACTACTCGTCGCCCGCCTACCCGGGCCATCCTTCGTGAAGAGAAGACCGAGGCGCGGTGGTCAGTGTTGATGTTGAGCAGCACCGTCAAGCTCGACCTACTCCGGACCAACGTCGCCGTGAAGAAGAGAAACACTGACCTAGCTTTCCTGCTGGGCGGGGTGGACATGCTCCAGAGCAACGACGAGGTGGTCAAGGCATGGTACTTGGCAGAGCGTGCACTACAAAAAAAAGACACATCCGTGACATTTTGGGCCGAACAAAAAAAATTTCTGTCATACATATGACACTTCTATGACGATAATTGTGAAAACCCCGGTATCATCATAGATGTGGTGGGCTCCTACTTCTATGACAAAAAATCATGGCAGAAAATGGGCTTTTCGTCCTGGGCGGGCCGGAGACGCAGCTGCATGACATTCTTTGGGCCGTCCATGATGGAAAAAATCATGGTAGAAGCGAGGGCGAGGAAAATTTCGGGGAGTTCCCGGTTACGGTGGGAGGTCGGGGGCCGAGCAATGCGCGTTTCTCTCATACATGTATGCGCGTCTGTGCGAGGCGTTGGCTCTAACTGAACCCGAGTGAGGCGTTGGGCTCTAACTGAACCCGAGCAATTGCACTGCAGGCTACGCGTTACTGAACCCGAGCGATCGATCGATGGCTGTTAACTGAACCTGATCGAGCGATTCCTTCGCTACTGCTGCTAACTGAAGCCGATCGATGCTGCCTCTAGATGAACAGTGAGCGTTGCGGGGGGGTGGGTGAACAGTTCCCGGTGGGGCTGGATGAACAGGACCCCGTGGTGTTGCCTCTGGATGAACAGGACCCCGATCGATCGAGCTGGTTGGGGCTGGATGAACAGGACCCCGTGGAGGGCTGGATGAACAGGACCACCCCATGGAGGGCAGGATGAACAGTAGACGGTGGAGGGCAGGATGAACAGTAGCCCGTGGAGGGGTGGTTGAACAGGAGCCTGTGGAGAGGGCTGGTTGAACAGTAGCCGGTGGAGTAGCGCACGGTGGAGGCTGGATGAACAGGAGCCCGTGGATCAACAGTCGCAGGTGGAGGCTGGAGGAGGTCGACAGTGGATGAACAGTAGCTCGTGGAGGCTGGAGGGGGTCGACGGTGGAGTTGAACAGTATCCCGTGGAGTCCCGTTTGGCGGTACACCACACCCCTCCCGATGAACAGGACCCCCGTTTCGACTGTAGCGCTCCAACACAAGTCCGTTTCGTCCGTTTTGCGGTACGCCACACCCCTTCCGATCAACAGGACCCCCGTTTCGACCGTAGGAGGTCCATTTCCTCCGTTCTGCGGTACGCTAGACCCCTCCCGATGAACAGGATCCCATTTCAAACGTGGCCGATCGAACACAAGGCCATTTCCTCTGTTTTGCGGTACACCAAGCCTCATTTCCATCGCCTGTTCCGTCCAAGCCCTCCAGATGAACACGACCACGCATTCTGTTCCGACCCAGCCGGTTGGCTCCCACTCGTTCCATTGCCTCCCCATGAACACGACGCATTCCATTGCCTCCCCATGAACACGACGACGACGATGTTTCTCCGTTCTGACCCATCCATGTACACGAGCCCTGGCCGTACATATGCGCGGGTAGGCGTTCGAGACCCCGGCCGTATGTACACATACGTGGCCGTATTTTCTTTCTTGCACCCTGTCCGCCTCTACTACGACACGTGCACGCCTCTACATCTACCAGTATATATGTACGTACACGTTCGCGACCAGAATGACAACACTACGTACGCTTCGACCAGGTGGGTCCCGACTGTCAGGCACTTCCTTGCGTGCGAAGATGTAGCTGGTGGGTCCCAGCAGTCAGGGGGGCGAAATACGGTGGCCCGTCCGGTGGGTCCCGCTGTCAGGTGGAGGAATAATTATTTTGCACGTAATAAGGAGGCACTTCCTTGCTGCAGCCGTGGACCCAGCTGTCAGCCTCTCCACGTACAGTCCACGTCCGATGGGAGCCGTTCCTTGACCACGTTGACCACGCCGCGCCGAGAGCACCAGGGCGGTGGACGACACGGAGCCGGGGAAGACGCGGCAGTGGATGCCCATGTGTAGAGGAGTACGAGGGTTCACTGGTTCGCTGCGGTGTGAGGCTGCCGTCGCCGTAGAATAACAAGGGGTGTGGGTGAGTAGAGGGATGACCTGGCCAGCGGTGGGAGTAGTAGGGGGCGGTGAGGCCTCCACCGCATCGCAGCCGGCCACGGGAGGCAGGAGCACGAGGCACGACCGGCGCTGGTTTGGGCGGCTGGAGCAAGAAGACCAGAGGTAGAAGAAGCACTATGGCCGTTGGGTGGACATCATACGGTCACTAGAGCTAGAATCGTGCATATTGACTAAGTTGACAAAGCCCTCCGTCCCCATCAACTTAGTAGGCCCACAAGTCAGCCTGCCACTATACTGGGTCCCAGCTAACAGGGGGAGTATTCATGTTTTTTGTGCGTAATTAGGAGGCACTTCCTTGCGTGCGAAGATATAGCTGGTGGGTCCGAGCTGCCAGTGGCGATAACGTTTTTTTCACGAAATACAGAGGCCATTTCGGTGGGTCCCTGATGTCAGGTGGAGGAATCATTTATTTGCGTGTAATAAGGAGCCATTTCCTTGCGTGCAGCCGTGGACCCAGCTGTTGGCCTCTCCACGTAAAGTCCACTTCGGATGCATGTCGGTCGTTTACCACGTTGACCAGGCCGCGCCGAGAGCATCAGGGCGGTGGACGATGGCGAGGCCTAGGAAGGGAACGACACGAAGGCAGGGAAGACTCGACAGTTGTTTCCCACGCGGAGGGGAGTATGACTGTACGAGGGTTTACTGGTTCGTCTGCCGTCGCTGGAGAATAACAGGAGGTGTGGGTGAGTTGAGGGATGGCTAGCCAAGCGATGGGAGTATGGTGGGGCGGTGAGGCCTGCGCGGTAGCAGAGCCGGCTGCGGGGAGGAGGGGGTAGGCAGTCCCACCAGCGCCTGTTTGAGCGGCTGGAGCAGGAAGAGCAGAGATTGAATAAGCACAACGGTCGTTGGATGGCCATCCAACAGTCACTGCTTGTGCGTCAACCTTTTTTTAGGAAAGCCTCAAATCTGTGGAAAACATCATACAACCCATCTGCCATTATTTCTAATAATTTACAGCCCATTTGCTAATTACTAAGGTTTTTTTGGAGCCCATATTCTTTTTGTTAGCATTACAGCCCATATTGTGGCCACGGTTAAAAAATTATACGAAATTTTGCATATTTCGGTGCGGTCCGAACTGTTTTTAATCCCGAAATTTCGACTCACATTCAAACTGATTTTAAAAATAAATGTATATCAATATAAAATCCAACAAATTCTCCACACATAAAAATTAATGTAATTTCAAATCTCGAAATGAAAAAAGGATATTTGAAACTAATTGCCGGTTTGATGTGTTTTAAAAATGTAAAACCCATTTCTCATTACTGATGGGCCATTTTCTCGGCCAGCCGAATGAAAGCTCTCCTCGTCTTGAAAGATTTGCAGCCCAACAGGCCTAACAAGGCGACTTACTTGGCAAATCACAAAAAAACTGGGCTGTGGCCGTGGACCCAGCTGTCAGCCTCTCCACGTACAGTACTCTTCCGATGGAATATCATTGACCATGTTGACCACGCCGCGCCAAGAGCACCAAGGCGGTGGACGACGGTGAGGCCTAGGAAGGGGACGACGCGGAGCCGGGGAAGACGCGGCAGTGGATGCCCACGCGGAGAGGAGTACGAGGGTTCACTGGTTCGGTTGCGGTGTGAGGCTGCCGTCGCCGCAGGGCCTGGCTAGCGGTGGGAGTAGTAGGGGGCGATGAGGCCTCATCGGCAGCACAACCGGCCACTAGAGGCAGGAGCAGGCGGTCTCCCCGGTGCTAGTTTGGGCGGCTAGTGCAAGAAGAGCAGCGATTGAAGAAGCAGCAGGACCGTTCGATTCAAATCCAACGGTTACTGCTGCTAGAATCATTTGTTGACTAAGTTGACAAGCCCTGCGTACGCGTCAACTTAGTAGGCCCACAAGTCAGCCTCCCAACCGGTGTGCCCCAGATGTCAATGGGAGGAATCATTTTTTTCACGTAATGAGGAGGCAGTTGATTGCATGCGGCCAGGCCAGCAGAGGGAGTAGGGTGGGTCGGGGAAGCCTGCGCGGCATCACAGCGGGCCACAAGAGGAGGGAGCAGGTAGTCCCGCCGGTGCTAGTTTAGGCGGCTGGAGCAGGAAGATCGGAGATTGAAGAAGCACGTCGGTCGTTGGATGGACATCCGACACTAACTGCTGCTAGAGTCGTGTGTTCACTAACAAAGCCTTGCGTAAACAAGTCAGCCTCAAAATATGTGGCGTGTACAGCCCATTTGCTATTATTTTTATAATTTTTACTCATTTCTAATTCATATGGAATTTATTGCAGCCCGTTTTCCATTTTTAGAATTGCTTGCCATTTTCTGGTCAGTACCAGGGTCAAAAAATTAACTAAATATGTGGGAAATTTTGAAAATTCGCAAATTTTTGCTGGTGAACGAAATATTCTTAATCCAAAAATTAATAGCCATACTAAAAC
Organism: Triticum aestivum; assembly: GCF_018294505.1. Classification (NCBI taxonomy): domain Eukaryota; kingdom Viridiplantae; phylum Streptophyta; class Magnoliopsida; order Poales; family Poaceae; genus Triticum; species Triticum aestivum. The sequence goes on along the minus strand of NC_057812.1, from coordinate 651,518,219 downwards.
AAATTTAAAAATAAATTAGTACTATGTCATGTTAAATCCAATGAAATATGTATAAGATATCAGTGAAGAACCAAAACAAAAAAAGAAACTTATATCCCATTTGCTATAAATTTTTTGGAATTTTTAACCCCTTTTGATATTACTTTTAACAGACATTGACCATACTCTTAAGCCAGGCTGGAATGCATCCCTCCTCGTCTTGAAAGATTTGCAGCCTAGTAATTCGGAGAAAACAAATAGGCTTAGCTTGGGTATTCTTCAAAAAGAAATACCGGGCTACCTATTTTCCCAAAGAACTGGTGCATGAGCATTTAGCTTTATTTATTTATTTACTTATTTATGTTTAGGGGACCATGAGCATGTACCTGGGCCGGATTCATGTGAGAGCCTCCCTTCCAGTTAATTACGGGCTTCTCTATTGGGCCTTCATCAGTGGGCTGCATGTTATCAACAAGTGGAAAATGTGTTCCGAGTTCAAAAAAAATGTGTTCTGTACGATAAATAGTATGTGCTACGTACGGTACGGGGCACTAAAGGATCGAACCATGCAACGACTTCCAAAGCATTGTGTTTGTCGTTCTAACAACACATTTATTCAACCAACAGACGAAATATACTGCTGATTGTACATCGAAAACAGCAGCAGCAACAGCAACCAGGGCTGGGGGTGCAACAGAAGCAGTAAGCAGGCCAGAAGAGTGAAGATGCAGCTCTCTCTTCCAAACCACACATCAGCCATCATTACAAAAGGGCTACCAAAAAAGAACAAGTGTATGCATCAAACTAAATAAAGATCCTACTACACCAAGTGTACGCATCTAACTAACTGGCTCAATTAGATGTTACTACTTATTAAGCTGTGGAGATTGGCTGACGGCTTGAACCAGATGGGTGCCTGACGGGGGAAACTCCAGCCAGCAGGTCGAAGTCTGATACTTGTGACACTCTCTCCTACTTTGGGCTACAGAGTGTGGCGGCACATATCAGGGTATGGTGCATGCAGAGACGCATGGTATGCTGTGTACACACAGTTTTGCCTGATGAACGAAACCACGCTGCCATCATGATCCTTGTCGTCGGTTATCTCCTAGTTAATCGGATAATTCAGTCCGAAAAACAGAGAGCATGTACCAAGGCTACTTACCAGCCTCCGGTCAAAAATTCCTGAAGGCCCAGAGAAGCTGGGATCTTGCTCAAAGACCTTGCAGTGACTGTGATTGTATTCCGCAAAACAACACGTCCGGTACATGCGAACGATCATCAATCTTTCGCCGTCGTCTGATCGAGCCAGGAACCACCTGCAACTGCCATGCTGCTTTTCTTTGAAAGGTTCTGGGATTAGGAAGGGTAGGGACACCAGGCGGCCTACAACATCATATCAAGTTGGAGTCAAATTAAAAAGGGCTCTTGGTTTAGACAATCTTAAGAACAGCATGTTATGAGCATGAATATTTTTTCAGCAAATGTTGACAGCAATATAAGCAAGCCATCATGATATCATAGGAAAGTAACATACTGCTGTAACAGCCGTTTGTAGCGATGACTGGAGTAGGCCAGCAATACGTCCAACCATAGAAGGAGTCGACAGTGTAAATGAAGCCCTTGCGTTCAATGGCATCAGAGAACTATGGAGGATGTATGATCCTGCGATGGACGTGCAGATTTATCCACTTACCGCTGTGACCTGTCAGATAGGCGAGACCGCGGTTGAAGAATGCAATTAGCCTGAAGTCTTTATAATTCACAGATCTTGTGGGCACTTGGCAGATTACAACCTTGAGCAAATCAAACTTGGTATCATGTTGGCTACTGTAAGATTTTGAGTATTCTGGGCTGCGGTGCCAAAGCAGTGCAGTGTTAATCGAAGGAAGGGGGATCAATCGCCGGGTGTAGACCTCCACGAGCATCCAGCTGCCGCGATCGTCGACGAGCACCATCCAAGACGTGTTCATGCTGACCCAGTACATACCGTTAATGTAGTTGAGGCTGACGGGGATCGGATCGCAGTCAAGGGGGTTGATGCTCGCCACCCTACGATCGTTATGCTGCGTGACACACCGTTTTTGAAGATTAGGCGGCATCAGCAAGCAAGGAGCTGCCTTAAAAAGCTCTGGCCTGAGGGCTTTGAGTAAACGGTACAGCCCCGACGAGCACGCGGCGAGCCGCATGGAACTGAGATTGTCCACACGCGAAACAATGAGCTTGATTACCTCTGTGGGGAGCGAATTCCAGCCACTCTTTCGGCGGACGCTGCTCGGTTCTGCCATTGTTAGTGCTTGGTTTTGGACGAGGGGCAGGCGCCTTGGCGGGGATGGAAGATTGGACGAGATTATGTGCGGACAAAGATGGAGAAGCGAATATGTGTTGCGGGAAGTGGACAGGTGATGATGACTACAGCACGCCGCTTGACTTACGAGACACATACCAGCAGCATAGGGTCATGTCGATGCCAGACAACTTGCTTAAGTGATCACAGTACTGGTACTCCCTACAATGCTACGCCCTAACTTGCTTGAGTAGAGTAGTAGAGTAGGACTCTACTCTACTACTAGCACCGGAGGAGTAGTATATTCTAATCTAAAATAGTTACAAACTTCAATGCCCGAGCACGGAACGACTACGAACCGTGCTCAAAGACCGTGTCTACGTGGTGTTTGGACATGGGCGACAACCTCAACGCCAGCGGTGCTGCTCCCGTTGCACCGTATGTGTTTCTGTCCTTCCTGTTCGATATCGTGGTAGAATTCATGTTTCTACTCTGTATCCTACTACTATGCTATTCCACATGATTAGTTGTGAATGACGACTTCTTCCCCGACCTGGGCAACCTCATCCTCGACGACATAGGCGACAACGTCAACGCCGGCAACCAGTGAGATACAGGGTGTAGGAAGCGGTTAGGGAATTTGCATGCCTTTCCAACCAGTGAGATACTCCGTACAAAGTACGACAGAGAAATAACCACAGAGAAGGAAGCTAAAAGTAAACAATCAAATGAGCATTTTTGCATTTGTTTTGCATTGAATCGTTTCACAAGCTTGACTAGTGTTGTTTTTCTACTTTTACAAAAACTGCAGCGTAATGTTAAAACGTGCATTTGCACGTACATAAGTAATAGTAGTACTCCCTCCGTCTAGGTGTATAAGTCTTCCCTCCTTCTTGGTCACGGTGCACAACTGAAGATGACTTATTGACCTGGACGGAGGGAGTAGCACAGTCTGCAAGCATATATCGAGAGAGACGTGTAGTGCGATAGTATATAGTAAAGTTTGTGCTATATGCACGTACTTGCAAAATGCGTACGAATACACAAGGTTTCCAAACTTTCCCTTTTACATACTTAATTAAGGACGCTAAAAATTCCTGAACGTTCGGGATTTATCATTTGCGTCCCAAAACTAATGAGATCGCCTTACGAGACAAAAATTATACTCCTCCTAAAAGCCACGGCGCTCGCAAGAGCACTTGCGGCGCACCACAAGTGCCCTGGTGCGCGTCCGTTTCCCAGCGCGCCGACACAACGCCTCTTCCTCAGCCTCGAAACTCGCGAGGTGCTGATTGGTGGCTTGCCGGCAGGCGAGCGCTATCTCACTGGTGTGGTGATCCGGCGCCAACAGGTACTCCTCCTCGCTGGAAGCGTGCACCCGGTTCACATACCGCCAAGCGTAGATGAGGCTCTTGGGCCCGACTGCACTCAGGGCGTCGGCACGGGCGTCCTCCGCCACCCTCACGGCCCTCGCACGAGCCTTCTGCCAAAGAGCCAATTGCCTGACTCTCTCGGACGCGGCATAGGCCTCCCAGGCAGCTTGTTCCGCAGTGCGCTTCTCTTCCTCGGCCTTCATCTCTGCCTCTATTTTGGCGCACTCTGTTGGAGGCAAAGCCTCCCACAAGGCGACATCCATTTCTTTCCAAAGCTCCTCAAGGCTGGGGGGCTCGGCGGGCGGCGCGGCGTTCTCCTCATAGCGGGGAGCCAACGCATCCTCCGGCGCGCGTGCTGGTGAGATTGGGAACGCCGACGCGTCCACCTCGACGCGTCGCGGCGAGGAGCGGAATGCCGATGCGTCCTCCTCGACTAGTGGCGGCGAGGAACGAAACGGCGACGCGTCGCGTAGCGGCGAGGAGCGAAACACCGACGCGTTCGCCTTGACTAGTGGCGGCGAGGAACGGAACGGCGACTCATGACCGTCCGTGCGGTGCAGCAAGGGGCTCCTATTGCTTGGGAGAGGCGATGCCATGGTGGTCGACGTGAGAGGGAGGGGGAGGAGATAGCGATGTCGTAGGAGGCGCAGTATTTATAGCGAGCAATGGCACACCTGTTGGAAATATGCCCTAGAGGCAATAATAAAAGGACTATTATTATATTTCCTTGTTCATGATAATTGTCTTTTATTCATGCTATAATTGTGTTATCCGGAAATCGTAATACATGTGTGAATACATAGACACCAACATGTCCCTAGTAAGCCTCTAGTTGACTAGCTCGTTGATCAACAGATAGTCATGGTTTCCTGACTATGGACATTGGATGTCATTGATAACGAGATCACATCATTAGGAGAATGATGTGATGGACAAGACCCAATCCTAAACATAGCACAAGATCGCATAGTTCATTTGCTAGAGTTTTTCCAATGTCAAGTATCTTTTCCTTAGACCATGAGATCGTGTAACTCCCGGATACCGTAGGAGTGCTTTGGGTGTACCAAACGTCACAACGTAACTGGGTGACTATAAAGGTATACTACGGGTATCTCCAAAAGTGTCTGTTGGGTTGACACGGATCAAGACTAGGATTTGTCACTCCGTATGACAGAGAGGTATCTCTGGGCCCACTCGGTAATGCATCGTCATAATGAGCTCAAAGTGACCAAGTGTCTGGTCACGGGATCATGCATTGCGATACAAGTAAAGTGACTTGCCGGTAACGAGATTGAACGAGGTATTGGGATACCGACGATCGAATCTTGGTCAAGTAACGTACCGATTGACAAAGGGAATTGTATACGGGGTTGCTTGAATCCTCGACATCGTGGTTCATCCGATGAGATCATTGAGGAGCATGTGGGAGCCAACATGGGTATCCAGATCCCGCTGTTGGTTATTGACCGGAGAGCCATCTCGGTCATGTCTACATGTCTCCCGAACCCGTAGGGTCTACACACTTAAGGTTCGGTGACGCTAGGGTTGTAGAGATATGAATATGCAGTAACCCGAAAGTTGTTTGGAGTCCCGGATGAGATCCCGGACATCACGAGGAGTTCTGGAATGGTCCGGAGGTGAAGAATTATAAATAGGAAGTGCAGTTTCGGCCATCGGGAGAGTTTCGGGGGTCACCGGTATTGTACCGGGACCACCGGATGGGTCCCGGGGGTCCACCGGGTGGGACCACCCATCCCGGAGGGCCCCCTGGGCTGAAGTGGTGAGGGGAACCAGCCCATAGTGGGCTGGTGCGCCCCCTTGGCCCACCCCCTGCGCCTAGGTTTGGAAACCCTAGGGTGGGGGGCGCCCCACTTGCCTTGGGGGCCACTCCACCCTTGGCCGCACCCCCTAGGAGATCCCATCTCCTAGGGCCGCCCCCCCCCCCTTGGGGAGCCTATATAAAGGGGGGGAGGGAGGGGCAGCCGCATCTTTGAGTCTTGGCGCCTCCCTCTCCCCTGCTACACCTCTCCCTCTTGCAGAAGAACGGTGAAGCCCTGCTGCGGTGACTGCTGCATCCACCACCACGCCGTCGTGCTGCTGGATCTTCATCAACCTCTCCTTCCCCCTTGCTGGATCAAGAAGGAGGAGACATCACGCTGACCGTACGTGTGTTGAACACGGAGGTGCCGTCCGTTCGGCGCTAGGATCTCCGGTGATTTGGATCACGTCGAGTACGACTTCCTCATCCCCATTCTTTGAACGCTTCCGCGCGTGATCTACAAAGGTATGTAGATGCAATCCGATCACTCGTTGCTAGATGAACTCATAGATGGATCTTGGTGAAACCGTAGGAAAATTTTTGTTTTCTGCAACGTTCTCCGACAGTGGCATCATGAGCTAGGTCTATGCGTAGTTCTTTTTGCACGAGTAGAACACAATTTGTTGTGGGCGTAGATGTTGTCAACTTTCTTGCCGCTACTAGTCTTATTTTGCTTCAGCAGTATTGTGGGATGAAGTGGCCCGGACCAACCTTACATGTACGCTTACATGAGACCGGTTCCATCGACTGGCATGCACTAGTTGCATAAGGTGGCTGGCGGGTGTCTGTCTCTCCCACTTTAGTTGGAGCGGATTCGATGAAAAGGGTCCTTATGAAGGGTAAATAGAAGTTGACAAATCACGTTGTGGCTTTCACGTAGGTAAGAAAACATTCTTGCTAGAACCCTATTGCAGCCACATAAAACTTGCAACAACAATTAGAGGACGTCTAACTTGTTTTTGTAGCAAGTGTTTTGTGATGTGATATGGCCAAAGTTGTGATGAATGATGAATGATATATATGTGATGTATGAGATGTTCATGCTATTGTAATAGGAATCACGACTTGCATGTCGATGAGTATGACAACCGGCAGGAGCCATAGGAGTTGTCTTTATTTTTTGTATGACCTGCGTGTCATTGAGAAACGCCATGTAAATTACTTTACTTTATTGCTAAACGTGTTAGCCATAGTAGTAGAAGTAATAGTTGGCGAGCAACTTCATGGAGACACGATGATGGAGATCATGGTGTCATGCCGGTGACAAGATGATCATGGAGCCCCAAGATGGAGATCAAAGGAGCTATGTGATATTGGCCGTATCATGTCACTATTATTATTTGATTGCATGTGATGTTTATCATGTTTTTGCATCTTTTTTACTTAGAACGAGGTAGTAAATAAGATGATCCCTCATAGTAATTTCAAGAAAGTGTTCCCCCTAACTGTGCGCCGTTGCGACAGTTTGTTGTTTCGAAGCACCACGTGATGATCGGGTGTGATAGATTCCAACGTTCACATACAACGGGTGTAAGACAGATTTACACATGCAAACACTTAGGTTGACTTGACGAGCCTAGCATGTACAGACATGGCCTCAGAACACAGAAGACCGAAAGGTCGAGCATGAGTCGTATAGAAGATACAATCAACATGAAGATGTTCACCGATGTTGACTAGTCCGTCTCACATGATGATCGGACACGGCCTAGTTAACTCGGATCATGTTATACTTAGATGACTGGAGGGATGTCTATCTGAGTGGGAGTTCATTAAATAGATGAACTTAATTATTATGAACTTAGTCTAAAATCTTTACAATATGTCTTGTAGATCAAATGGCCCATGTTGTCCTCAACTTCAACACGTTCCTAGAGAAAACCAAGCTGAAAGACGATGGCAGCAACTATACGGACTGGGTCCAGAACCTGAGGATCATCCTCATAGCTGCCAAGAAAGATTATGTCCTAGAAGCACCGCTAGGTGACGCAGCCGTCCCACAGAACCAAGACGTTATGAACGCTTGGCAGACATGTGCTGATGATTACTCCCTCGTTCAGTGCGGCATACTTTACAGCTTAGAACCGGGGCTCCAAAAGCGTTTTGAGAGACACGGAGCATATGAGATGTTCGAAGAGCTGAAAATGGTTTTTCAAACTCATGCCCGAGTCGAGAGATATGAAGTCTCCGACAAGTTCTTCAGCTGTAAGATGGAGGAAAATAGTTCTGTTAGCGAGCACATACTCAAAATGTCCGGGTTGCATAACCGCTTGACTCAGCTGGGAGTTAATCTCCCGGATGACGCGGTCATTGACAGAATCCTTCAGTCGCTTCCACCGAGCTACAAGAGCTTTGTGATGAACTTCAATATGCAGGGGATGGAAAAGACCATTCCTGAAGTATTTGCAATGCTGAAATCAGTAAAGGTAGAAGTCAAAAAGGAACATCAAGTGTTGATGGTGAATAAAACCACTAAGTTCAAGAAAGGCAAGGGTAAGAAGAACTTCAAGAAGGACGGCAAGGGAGTTGCCGCACCCGGCAAGCAAGCTGCCGGGAAGAAGCCAAAGAATGGACCCAAGCCCGAGACTGAGTGCTTTTATTGCAAGGAGAGTGGTCACTGGAAGCGGAACTGCCCCAAATACTTAGCGAACAAGAAGGCCGGCAAAACGAAAGGTATATGTGATATACATGTAATTGATGTGTACCTTACCAGTACTCGTAGTAGCTCCTGGGTATTTGATACCGGTGCAGTTGCTCACATTTGTAACTCAAAGCAGGAGCTGCGGAATAAGCGGAGACTGGCGAAGGACGAGGTGATGATGCGCGTCGGGAATGGTTCCAAGGTCGATGTGATCGCCGTCGGCACGCTACCTCTACATTTACCTACGGGATTAGTTTTGAACCTCAATAATTGTTATTTAGTGCCAAGTTTGAGCATGAACATTGTATCAGGGTCTCGTTTAATACGAGATGGCTACTCATTTAAATCCGAGAATAATGGTTGTTCTATTTATATGAGAGATATGTTTTATGGTCATGCTCCGATGGTGAATGGTTTATTCTTAATGAATCTCGAGCGTAATGCTACACATATTCATAGTGTGAGTACCAAAAGATGTAAGGTTGATAATGATAGTCCCACATACTTGTGGCACTGCCGCCTTGGTCACATAGGTGTCAAACACATGAAGAAGCTCCATGCAGATGGACTTTTAGAGTCTCTTGATTACGAATCATTTGACACGTGCGAACCATGCCTCATGGGTAAAATGACCAAGACTCCGTTCTCATGAATAATGGAGCGAGCAACCAACTTATTGGAAATCATACATACTGATGTGTGCGGTCCAATGAGTGCTGAGGCTCGTAGTGGTTATCGTTATGTTCCCACCCTCACTGATGACTTGAGTAGATATGGGTATGTCTACTTAATGAAACACAAGTCTGAGACCTTTGAAAGGTTCAAGGAATTTCAGAGTGAGGCTGAGAATCAACGTGACAGGAAAATCAAGTTCTTGCGATCAGATCGTGGGGGAGAATACTTGAGTCACGAATTTGGCACACACTTAAGAAAATGTGGAATAGTTTCACAACTCACGCCGCCTGGAACACCTCAGCGTAATGGTGTGTCCGAACGTCGTAATCGCACTCTATTAGATATGGTGCGATCTATGATGTCTCTTACCGATTTACCTCTATCATTTTGGGGCTATGCTTTAGAGACTGCAGCATTCACTTTAAACAGGGCTCCGTCGAAATCCGTTGAGACGACACCATATGAATTATGGTTTGGGAAGAAGCCTAAGCTGTCGTTTCTAAAAGTTTGGGGATGCGATGCTTATGTCAAGAAACTTCAACCTGAAAAGCTTGAACCCAAGTCGGAAAAATGCGTCTTCATAGGATACCCTAAAGAAACTATTGGGTATACCTTCTACCTCAGATCCGAAGGCAAGATCTTTGTTTCCAAGAATGGATCCTTTCTAGAGAAGGAGTTTCTCTCGAAAGAAGTAAGTGGGAGGAAAGTAGAACTTGATGAAGTATTACCTCTTGAACCTGAAAATGGTGCAACTCAAGAAAATGTTCCTGAGGTGCCTGTACCGACTAGAGAGGAAGTTAATGATGATGATCATGAAATTTCAGATCAAGTTTCTACTGAACTTCGTAGGTCCACAAGGACACGTTCTGCACGAGAGTGGTACGGCAACCCTGTCTTGGAAATCATGTTGTTAGACAATGGTGAACCTTCGAACAATGAAGAAGCAATGGCGGGCCCAGATTCCAACAAATGGCTTGAAGCCATGCAATCCGAGATAGGATCCATGTATGAAAACAAAGTATGGACTTTGACAGACTTGCCCGATGATCGGCGAGCGATAGAAAACAAATGGATCTTTAAGAAGAAGACGGACGCGGATGGTAATGTTACCATCTATAAAGCTCGACTTGTCGCTAAGGGTTATCGGCAAGTTCAAGGGGTTGACTACGATGAGACTTTCTCTCCCATAGAGAAGCTGAAGTCTGTCCGAATTATGTTAGCAATTGCAGCATTCTATGATTATGAGATATGTCAAATGGACGTCAAAACGGCATTCCTTAATGGTTTCCTTAAGGAAGAATTGTATATGATGCAGCCGGAAGGTTTTGTCTATCCTAAGAATGCTGACAAGGTGTGCAAGCTCCAATGCTCGATTTATGGGCTGGTGCAAGCATCTCGGAGTTGGAACATTCGCTTTGATGAGATGATCAAAGCGTTTGGGTTTATGCAGACTTATGGAGAAGCCTGCGTTTACAAGAAAGTGAGTGGGAGCTCTGTAGCATTTCTTATATTATATGTAGATGACATACTTTTGATGGGAAATGATATAGAGCTTTTGGACAGCATTAAGGCCTACTTGAATAAGAGTTTTTCAATGAAGGACCTTGGAGAAGCTGCTTATATATTAGGCATCAAGATCTATAGAGATAGATCAAGACACCTCATAGGTCTTTCACAAAGCACATACCTTGATAAGATATTGAAGAAGTTCAATATGGATCAGTCTAAGAAGGGGTTCTTGCCTGTGTTGCAAGGTGTGAAATTGAGCTCAGCTCAATGTCCGACCACGGCAGAAGATATAGAAGAGATGAGTGTCATCCCCTATGCCTCAGCCATAGGGTCTATTATGTATGCCATGCTGTGTACCATACCTGATGTAAACCTTGCCGTAAGTTTGGTAGGTAGGTACCAAAGTAATCCCGGCAAGGAACACTGGACAGCGGTCAAGAATATCCTGAAGTACCTGAAAAGGACTAAGGAAATGTTTCTCATTTATGGAGGTGACGAAGAGCTCGTCGTAAAGGGTTACGTCGATGCTAGCTTCGACACAGATCTGGATGACTCTAAGTCACAAACCGGATACGTGTATATTTTGAATGGTGGGGCAGTAAGCTGGTGCAGTTGCAACCAGAGCGTCGTGGCGGGATCTACATGTGAAGCGGAGTACATGGCAGCCTCGGAGGTAGCGCATGAAGCAATTTGGGTGAAGGAGTTCATCACCGACCTAGGAGTCATACCCAATGCGTCGGGGCCGATCAAACTCTTCTGTGACAACACTGGGGCTATTGCACTTGCCAAGGAGCCCAGGTTTCACAAGAAGACCAGGCACATCAAGCGTCACTTCAACTCCATTCGTGAAAATGTTCAAGATGGAGACATAGATATTTGTAAAGTACATATGGACCTGAATGTAGCAGATCCGTTGACTAAACCTCTCCCTAGAGCAAAACATGATCAACACCAGAATTCCATGGGTGTTCGATTCATCACAATGTAACTGGATTATTGACTCTAGTGCAAGTGGGAGACTGTTGGAAATATGCCCTAGAGGCAATAATAAAAGAATTATTATTATATTTCCTTGTTCATGATAATTGTCTTTTATTCATGCTATAATTGTGTTATCCAGAAATCGTAATACATGTGTGAATACATAGACACCAACATGTCCCTAGTAAGCCTCTAGTTGACTAGCTCGTTGATCAACAGATAGTCATGGTTTCCTGACTATGGACATTGGATGTCATTGATAACGAGATCACATCATTAGGAGAATGATGTGATGGACAAGAACCAATCCTAAACATAGCACAAGATCGTATAGTTCATTTGCTAGAGTTTTTCCAATGTCAAATATCTTTTCCTTAGACCATGAGATCGTGTAACTCCCGGATACTGTAGGAGTGCTTTGGGTGTACCAAACGTCACAACGTAACTGGGTGACTATAAAGGTATACTACGGGTATCTCCGAAAGTGTCTGTTGGGTTGACACGGATCAAGACTGGGATTTGTCACTCCGTATGACAGAGAGGTATCTCTGGGCCCACTCGATAATGCATCGTCATAATGAGCTCAAAGTGACCAAGTGTCTGGTCACGGGATCATGCATTGCGGTACGAGTAAAGTGACTTGCCGGTAACGAGATTGAATGAGGTATTGGGATACCGACGATCGAATCTCGGGCAAGTAACATACCGATTGACAAAGGGAATTGTATACGGGTTTGCTTGAATCCTCGACATCGTGGTTCATCCGATGAGATCATCGAGGAGCATGTGGGAGCCAACATGGGTATCCAGATCCCGCTGTTGGTTATTGACCGGAGAGCCATCTCGGTCATGTCTACATGTCTCCCGAACCCGTAGGGTCTACACACTTAAGGTTCGGTGCGCTAGGGTTGTAGAGATATGAATATGCAGTAACCCAAAAGTTGTTCAGAGTCCCGGATGAGATCCCGGACGTCACGAGGAGTTCCGAAATGGTCCGGAGGTGAAGAATTATATATAGGAAGTGCAGTTTCGGCCATCGGGAGAGTTTCGGGGGTCAGCAGTATTGTACCAGGACCACCGGATGGGTCCCGGGGGTCCACCGGGTGGGACCACCCATCCCGGAGGGCCCCATGGGCTGAAGTGGGGAGGGGAACCAGCCCATAGTGGGCTGGTGCGCCCCCTTGGCCCACCCCCTACGCCTAGGGTTGGAAACCCTAGGGTGGGGGGGGGCGCCCCACTTGCCTTGGGGGCCACTCCATCCTTGGCCGCCGCCCCCCCTAGGAGATCCCATCTCCTAGGGCCGGCGCCCCACCTTGGGGAGACTATATAAAGGGGGGAGGGAGGGGCAACCGCACCTTTGAGTCTTTGCGCCTCCCTCTCCCCTGCTACACCTCTCCCTCTTGCAGAAGAACGGCGAAGCCCTGCTGCGGTGACTGCTGCATCCACCACCACGCCGTCGTGCTGCTGGATCTTCATCAACCTCTCCTTCCCCCTTGCTGGATCAAGAAGGAGGAGACGTCACGCTGACCGTACGTGTGTTGAACACGAAGGTGCCGTCCGTTCGGCACTAGGATCTCCGGTGATTTGGATCACGTCGAGTACGACTTCCTCATCCCCGTTCTTTGAACGCTTCCGCGCGTGATCTACAAAGGTATGTAGATGCAATCCGATTACTCGTTGCTAGATGAACTCATAGATGGATCTTGATGAAACTGTAGGAAAGTTTTTGTTTTCTGCAACATTCTCCAACAACACCTACGTAAGATATGGACTGAGCTGCACTGACTTAACTGCCGGTCCAGTTGCGTCACTGGCATGTGGGCCAGACCCCTGTTGGGCCCATATGTCAGTGACCGAATGCACCTGCAGTTAAGTAACAGCTACGTGGGCATATTTGTTGGAGTAAATTATGGGGGAGCAAAGGGGTGGAAATATTGCTGGTCACAACGGATTGGACAAGCGTGGGGGGAGGAGAGTCATGCATGCAGATTTTTTCACACGGGGTGGAGTGGTGGGATCGCCGGAGGGAGAAGGAGAGTTTGGCAGGCATATTGTTTCCACACATGGAGAGGAAAATTTTTGGAGACGAGCGGGCTTCCTGCAGGTATGGGGAACGGTGCATAATAAGTCATCTTGCATGCCGGGCTAGGTATAATCCCAAGTCATTAAAAACAAACACGCCCCACACATTTTCATATTTCAAGGTGCACTAAATTATTGCATGTGATGATTAAGGCTGGCCATAATGGTGGTATCTTAGCTGGTATCATGCACACGGGAATAGCAAACATGCTGATGTGGCAAAGAATTAAAGAAGAGAGGGGGGTTAGAGTAACTAGAGTTCATGCATGCACTGGTAAACACATTTTTTTGTGGAGAACGACAGCACTAGTTGAGTACTTTTGCAGACTTCAAAAACTATTCCACAATGTGTCAACATTCACAATGTCAAATCAATATTTTTACACTCATTATAAAACGTAGTTCTTATACTCCCTCCTTCCATCTATATAGGGCCTAATGCGTTTTTCGAGGCTAACTTTGACCAAATGTTCGAGCAATAATATATGACATGCAACTTACACAAAGCACATCATCAAATTCGTGTGTGAAAGGAGCTTTCAATGATATAATTTTCACATTATGCATGTCATGTAGTATTAATTTTACCAATAGTCAAAGGCGGTCATGAAAAACGCATTAGGCCCTATATAGATGGAAGGAGGGAGTACTCATTATAATTAGTACTCCCTCCGTCTAGGTGAGCAAGTCATCTTAGATTGTGCACTGTGACCAAGGAGGAGGGGAAAACGAGAGATCTCAATGTTTATTTGCTAATTAATAGCATTGCATGCAATGAACTAACCACTGCATGTCGTATTTGGTAGTCTCAAGTCATTAAAAGCATGCACACCCACATCTCCTATTGGTTGATATGTCAAGAAACAAGACACGAGGTAGAAGTTAATGCACCGCGCCTAAGTGTTTTGGGAGTATTGTAGATATTGATATTTTTAGTATAAATTTGGTCGTGGGATTTCATTGATGCCTGTCAAAGCGTTGACAGGTCTGCTATGTGTGACCTGAAGATGAAAGCGTTGAGCATCTTGAAGTTGATCAACAATCTTCAATTGTCAAAGATTAGCCGTTCGGCCAATAAGGTGGCACACTTACTCGCTAAGTATAGCTTTGACAATAGATTAGATGGTATTCTTGTAAATAACATACCGCCATGTGTGGTGAATATTGTATCGAATGAGTGTACTGGTGTGGCTGGTTAATTAATATAAGGTGGTGTTCAAAAAAGTATAAATTTTGTCAAACACTTTGCAAACGGTTGATGGGAGTAAAAAGGACCAGAGGGAGTATCATGCATGTGGAGTAGGCAAAAAAATTGCTTGTCTAAAAAAAGGCAAAAGAAATTGCTCATTTACAGCCGGTCGAAGTCTCAAAGGGCGCGACCGCGCGAGGGAGGCGAATGTCATGGGAGGCGCGACGTTTGACGGAATTAAGTGAAGTTACATCCGCGCGCTGGCATGGCGTGCGAACAGGCAGAAGCTATACCGTCAGGCCTATGATATGGGTCTAGTAGACATGACATCTAGTGGGTCCCGCATAGTTCTCGAGAACTCTTTGGGGGCTTCCAGCCGTTTATCCACCGGGCAAGCCAGCAACCCCACGCCGTTCGCACGCCCTACTCGTCCCCGTCTTCTACCTTACAACAGTTCGCTCCCAGTCGTCCTGTCCTTTCACATTAGTTCGCTCCCATTTTTTTGCGGGGTACAACAGTTCAACTTCTCCTAACCCTCCTCCAAAATCCATGGCCTCCCAAATCTCCATGGTCGCCACTGAGTACCAGGTTAGAGCCATCATCGGCGATCAGTTCATCGTCATCTACACACGTGGATCTGAGATGGTGAAAGCATGGCTTGCTCGCTTCCTACGCATGTTCAACAGTTCAACGGATGAGTGGGTCGCTGGGCTAGATGTTGAGTACACCACAGTCCTGGGACGAGAGAAGGATCTAAAGGACGAAGAGAGGAAGAAGCCCACCGTGATCCAGGTTTGCGTACATAACGTTTGCTTGGTCTACCACATATGCCATGCCGACGTTGAGTGCCAGGATTTTAAGAACTTCCTCAAGGACAAAAGAGTGAAATTCGTTATTGTAGGCTTTAAGAACGACGGTGACATCCTGCGTCGGATAGGTCTCGTTGTAGGCCAGCCCTTCGATCTCCAGAAGGCAAGCCTGGTGTCCTCCTCTCAACCTTCAATGCTGACCCTAGCAGCAGCCATGATTGATCCTTCGTACGCTAAACTGAAGAAACCTCATCACGAGTTTCATCATGCATGGGAGTCGAAGACATTAGATGAAGATCACATCCTGTACGCAGCAATGGATGCCTACCTTTGTTTAAATATCTACAAGGGTTGGATGAAGACGTAGAGCCCAGTGTCCGGTTCAAGCAAAGAAGCATCGGCGAAGAGGAAGAGGAAGAGGGACGAGGACGAAGTCGAGGACGTGGACTCGGACTCCAAGTAGGTGGTAGTGTCGTCGCTCATGCTGGTTCTACTGCAGTGTCAAGCGGACTAGTTGCTTATTAGTTTATTTTCAAGGGTGTGTTGTGCTAAGGCCCCAGCAGAACTATGTTTATGTTCTTTCTCGTTATTTGAACTCTTTAGTACGTAAAGTAGTACTAGTACTATGCCTTACTACTGTTCTTCTTGCAGTTAGTACTATTGCTCATATCTTTGTGTTCCTACTGTACTTAATATGTTCATACTAGTAGTATAATTTGGGTCAGTCGATTTGTGAAAGAAGTTCGACGGAGCGAAGGAAGAAGACGGCAGAAGAGGTGGAAGAAGCCCTTCTAGCCATTCATGTTGCATCAAACGGCTCACATGAGTCGACTGGCCCAAATTGCTCCTTCAGATTGCAGGATCCATGTGGCATTCAAGGTCTCAAAGGTAGATTCCGCGTCCGCACCTAGTTTGCGGGCTCGACGCGCGCGCGACCGGCTTCCGCCGCGACAGCCACCATGCGTGCCTCCTCCGTGCGGGCGGAGACGCCAATGACACGCTAGTTCCTCCTCGCCGGCGTGCTGGAGCACGCGCTCGTCCTCCTCTTCGTAGGCTACGTGCATAGACGCGGCTCCACCAGCTGCTCGCGTGCTTGGCAGCGCGGCAGCGTCGCGAGGAGGGACTGCAGACGACGTGAGCGGGCGAGCCTTCAGCTTCATGGCACAGGGATGGCGGCGACACGGCGGTGATGGGTGAGAAATTGTTGGCCAGAGCAGGCGGGCGCCGGCATGCGCAACGGCGGCGGCGGCATATTGATGAGTGCGCGGGTGGGAGCTTCCTTTGGTTTTATATATAAGGTTGGTCAAACTTAAAAGAAAACCGTACTGGTACACGTAAACATTAGACTTAGGCAGCGCTTTTATTAGTTACTAGCTTATGTTCTTGCCCATTGTGACTAGCCTTAGTACCACGGCCACGATACGGAATCATGTGCAAGCGCGTGAACCGCGGCCGCGCGGTCGATCGAACGGTGCGTCACCATGTCGCGCTCGAAGGACATCCACCAAACTTTTTTGTGTGTGTGAAAACAATCCTCGAATATTACTCAACTTTTTTTCCTGTGAAAGTTCTTGGCGCTGCAATATTTCCATATATTTGAATTTAGCTCCAGTTCGTATTTATTTGGATTTGGACGTTTTAGGTGCGCCCTAGTTTTTTTTAATACTGATTTTGTGTGTGTGACTGAGAGAGAACGTGTGTATGTGTCCATATGTGTGTTGTGGCGGAAGGGCAATGTGGAGACGTTGTGCGTGTGATATAGACATGGAGAGGTGTGAATGTGCAAATGATCGTGCATGAGTGAGACATAGACAGATGCCGATATGTTGTGTATACATGAGAGAACGGTCTTCTAGTTTACTTGTGTGTGTGTGTGAGAGAGAGAGAGAGAGGAGCATCAGTAACACAAAACCATCTCTCTCGATTCGTCCGTCCCTCGCACGGTCGCATGCAACACATGCATCAACATGCACATTTTGACACCCTCACCCGGCCCCTGCCCACCTCAAGGCCTGCACAATCTCTTTGTGGATACCCATTTCTCTCCTTAGGTTTGTTTTCTCTCAATATCTAACACACACACAGAGACACACATAGACACAGAGACACACGCAGCACAACACACACACACACACACACTCCCCCGAGCACACAATTCATCCCCATCCAAGGTTAAACGGCGACCACTCTCGCTTGTGCTTATTTGCACCCCAACATGCACAACACCTCAATCTTCAAAGAGGGCAATGAGCAGATCGAAGACGGCGACCACACCGTGCTAGAGAATGCGGGGTCATTTGGAAGCAGGGTGATGTGATGATGGCTGACTGACTCCTCCCCCCACCCTCTCTCTCTCTCTTGCACAAAATTACCAATCCCTCTCTCCCCCGCACAAAATTTTCAATCCTTCAACCCACGAGATCCTTCCCCTCTCGTCCATGTTTTTCCTGCTCTCTCATCAAACATGTTGTCTCTTCTCCTTCCACGTATACAGAATCCAGATGCACACTCATCTCATGTATATTACATGTATGCATCTTTCTCACAGACCTAACTTCTTCCTCTCTCTTTCTCTCTCTATCTCTCTCTCTCTATTTCGTTAAGTTTGTCTCCTACTCTCTCGTCCACATACATACAATCTTTCCCGCCCTATCTGCTCCATCTTCAAAAGCTCTCTCTGCACGTTTCATTCACACATAGGGATATGTCAAAATGTTGCTTCTATAATGGCTGATGTAGAGTTATGGTTGTTCTTGTTGCATCCTACAAAGTAATAACTATGAAATGCATTTAGATTCTCATTTGACTAGGATTATGTGAGTTTGAGCATGTTGTGAAGTACTATAGACCTTGTATACATCTTGGGATTCGACAATGATTGTAACTATTGAATTGTATAGACCATTACATTCGAAGTCAATAGCCTAATATATTTATTTCACAATTTCAACAAATGATTAGTTCACTACAAACTAAGAAAACAAATGTGTACTCCCTCCATTTTTATTTAAGTCCGCGTATTAGCATTGGTCAAAGTCAAGTTTTGTAAACTCTCGGAAAGCTTATAACAAAACATATTAACATATACAATAACAAATAAATACCATTAGATTCATTATTGAATGAACTTTCACATCATACATATTTGTTATGGTAAATGTTTATATTTTTCTATAAACTTGGTCAAACTTTAGGAAGTTTGACTTCGGTCAAACCTAATATGCAGAGTTTACTACTACTACTCGCTAGTTGCTTAGCCAAATCACTCAACACGCCACACGGGGAGTCCGGTGTCACAAAATTTTTAGGTCGGCGGGAAAATCTCCCGTGACCCTGATTCTAGCAGTGGGAAGTTACCATCATAGCCTTCGGAACAGGCCTACGGATGACGCTTGGTAGGGGGCTGTTTTCGTAACTTCAGGTTCACCCTACCCAGCCAACCCCACCCCGGCACCCAGAGTAGTACACCTGAATACTCCCCAATTTCTATCCCCACCGCAAAATAGACTTATCCACGGCACCGCAGCCTTCATGCTCCTCCCCTTTACATCGGCGCACTCGTCCATCGCAGCGCATCTGCCTCATCGACGACCTCGTACGCCGCACTAGAGCCGATCCACCGTCGTCGTCGTACACAGAGCCTCTTCCCTGGCATCGTCTTACACGATCTCGGATCTGCTTCCCGGAAGCCGACGCCAAGCGCAAAAGTACCACCGCCGTGGAAAATGAACTGACTCCCGTTGCCGACCATGACTCACGGAGGCCGCTGCGACCATCGTTCTCCTCCTTGATTGGTAATGTGTGTATTGAATCACTTAGCAGTACATGTGCAGTTCCAATTTTGTTCAAACCTACCCTTCAAATTTCCTGGGTGCTATTGTTCCCGTAAAAGTAATTGGTTATAGCCTCCATTGTCCAACAGAATATAAGCTTGTAATTGTGTGTCGCTCCTGTATCACGCTGTGCTTGGGTAGGTTTTTCATCTACAACCAGTAGTGTGGCAAATGATGGAAAGGTTTTTAGAACTAGCAAAATTCCCACATGTTGCACGCATCAAGATGCATTTTTATGAGTAGTTTATCTTGTTGGAGATGCTCTAACATGGCAGACGAGTGCTTTAATGTTGCCCACAAGATGAGCGAGTATTAGTAGTAGTATATTTTTCTTGCCATGTTGAGATTTTAAAACCATGAGTGCGAACATGCAGAGGAGCAATGAAGACCAAACACGGGATATTCGGGACATCTTCAAGGAGCGTGCCAAGTTAAAGAGGAGCTGCACCGAACCTGTAAAACGAGCTTTGGTAAGTAACACCCTTTAAATTACTTTCGTGTAGCCTCGTGTTCTTCGATGTGAATATGTTGTAGTTTCTGTTTCTCTTAAGCGTGGTGTTCTTCGATGTGTAATAAGAAGAGTCTTAATCATCCTAATGCTTTCGTTTTTAGCTTGATGTAGGAAGTGGGTGTTCTCACCTTGTAGTCTGTTTTTATTTATTTTTTCCTTTTGAATTCACTTCTTCGAGTTCTGCTTATCTGGCTTCTACTAAATGGATCTATGTTGCTCTGAGTATTGATCTAAAAAAGAAGTAACTTCATGTCAGGATGCAGTTCCTGCAAGGAGGGAAGTATGATCAACCTCGAGATCATGTTTCCAAAATGAGGCTGGATTACACACAAGGTGCCAGTTCCCTAATGATGGTGGATTACACACAAGCCAGGTGGAGTCATCAGCTGTTCGTGTCCTCATGGCATTAGTAAAGGCTGAAAGAAAGCGTACAGCAGCCCTTGAGAATGTAGCTGAGTTCCTGAAGAAGCGAAAAGAGCAATCAGCACTAGTGCAGAACCGGGAAATAGCACCGGTTCGTAAGTCCCTTTAGCGCCGGTTTGGTAACCGGCGCTAAAATGTAGGCACTAAAGCCCCCCCCCCCTTTAGTACCGGTTCAGCACGAACCGGTGCTAAAGGGCAACCACGTGGCACGAGCCAGCTTCGGGGGAAGGGAGCCCTTTAGTACCGTTTGGTGTCACCAGCCGGTATTAAAAGGTTGGGGGGTTTGGGTTTATGATTTCTTTTTCATGTAATTTTGTGTTTTCCATTAAATTATTTTTCGTTTGCTGGTATTTTACGATACTACATATTGTACACGTTATGCATATATATAAATATAATTTCTAGTAGAACCGATCATAATATATATATATATATCATCGAATGTCTCACAACCACCATTAATTAATTCACACATATATACACACATGTATATATATATATACAATTTCTCCTAATTGGTGCCTTCGGAGCCAGTGGCATTAGCCTAGCTAATTGGTGCCTTCGGAGCACGATAACAATTGGAACTGGTTCATGGGGGCGGTAGCGGGTAACAGTATTCTCCTTTGGGATCTATGACCTGGTCGAGCAAAAATCCCGCTATTTCCTCTTGAATTGCTTCTATGCGGTCCTGTGCTAGGAGCTTGTCCCGCACCTCTTTGAACTGTTAAGAAGGAGATCAATATGCATGTGTATTAGTTGTGTGACTAGATATCGATAATGGTGTAAAAATTGTGAATAGTGTTCTGACAATCTATATCGTACCCACTCCTCTCTTTGAGATTTGCTCCTTTCGGACGCCATCATGCGAATGTTCTCGCAAATGTAGTATGCACATAGATCATTCCCCGGCGCCTGCTTCAGGGCCTTTACGAGAATGGAATTTGATCAGATAATAATTAATCAAGCATGATAACTAAAGAGATGGAAGCTAGCTAGTACTACTTAATTACTTACCTTGGGTTGATGCCATTTCAGATTTTGTTTCCATGGGCCTGGAGTGGCCCTGATGAACTTTGCCCAAGCCCTGCCCGCCAACAAAGAAAATGAATAAATGGGTTATTAAATAGTTGTTATCAGGAAATGACGAACTAATTAAATAGGCCGAGATATAGTTAATAATGATTGAAATTACTTGTTGACTATCCCCTTCACGATGGTGTAGTCACTTGCTTTCTTAAGTAGTGAGTCTAGTACTTCAACTGTTCCTTCATCAACTTTAATGATTAACAAGATCCAGTGAAATCTGCATGCACACATGTTTGCATGTCTTAATTAAGCGGGCATATGTAAGCAAAAACATGTAGCTAGCTAGTAGGGAAAAACAAAATTTCTAGTACAAGACAGTGTGACTCACTGGAAGTTGTAAGGAAGTAGTATATCTTCATTGTATTTGAGTTCCTTGAAGAACTGTAGCATGCTTTCCTCTACACTTTTTTCGTGATATGGATCTATTTTCCATGTGTATTCGTTAATGGTATTTGGGTCAATGAACCCAATGCCATAGTGTCCACCTTTTTCATTTCATAAATCTTCATCCTGCATAATACCACAGAAAAGAATATAGTGAGGATAATTACAGGTAATGATTGATCAAAATGATCACTACAGCTAGCTTGAGACTTAAATTACAGAAAGAAATCACTTACATACAATAGCAACTGACGATAGATTTGTCGAGTGCGTCTTGATTGTATAGCTGAAATAGTTCTGAATACTCAACGGTCACAGCTTTCTCATGGTAGTAATGATCCTTGTTGACATTCACCATGAGGGACTCTCGATTGGAAATCTTGGTGATGTCCATGTACCATTGATGCAATTCATACATTCTCGTTGGGAGCTTCTTGACCTCGTCTGGCTCGACCAAAGGTTGGCCCCGGACATACTTCCGTTTTATTTCCTCCTCTGTAATCAGAGACATGGGCTCGATATCGAGGAGTTTTCCAACAGTGACCATGAGCCTTTTAGCCTGCTCAATATGCTCCTCGGTTATTACCACATCGCCCAGCCCGGGAACGTTAACGGTTTGCCCACAATAATATTGGGCGCGCGTACTCTCATGTGTTATTGGCACAACAAGCGGGGGGATTGATTGCGCCACCTGTTCTCTCAGCTGGGGAACGGTTTTACCGCTCCTTTTGCCAGCTGATTTGCTCGAGCTCGAGCTCGCCTCTTTCTGTAGACGTGCTCGATTTAACTTCCTGAGGTGGCGCTCATAGTCTGTGTCAACAGGCTTGGGAGCTGGTGCTCTAGCCATACGAATGAAGTGGTCAATCTTTTCCTCAGGCACTTTCTCCCTTGGCGGCGGTGGCGGTTTCGGTGCAAAATGGGCCTCCACCTCGGCCTTCGATATGGCCACGTTTTCCTCCTCGGACTTGTCGTAAGGCCTCTGCGGAAGAGCCGCGAGGCTACTTGGACCATATTGAGATCGCTTGCCTCCGCCTGTACCTCCAGTACTACCTCGACTTGTACCTCTACGCACCATAGCTGAGGCGGCTCTCCTCCGTGATTGCTGAGGCGGGCAAGACGGCTGACGTGGCTGAGTTGGAGGAGGAGGAGTGGCCTGAAGTTGTGCCGGACTTGGAGGAGGAGTGGCCTGAAGCTGTGCCGGACTTGGAGGAGGAGTGGCCTGACGCTTTGCCAGACTTGGAGGAGGAGGCGTGGCCTGAAGCTGTGCCGGACTTGGAGGAGGAGTGGCCTGATGCGTTGGTGGACTTGGAGGAGCGGGAGTCTGCTGACTCGGTGGCAGACTGCGACGAGAAGTCGGATGATGCGGTGTCGGTGGCCTTCGAAAGATGACGCAATCATTTCTCCATAGGATGATACGATGGTTGGCCTCTCCTAGTGTGTGCCCTTGAGAATGTAGCTGAGTTCCTGAAGAAGCGAAAAGAGCAATCAGATGCTCTCTTCACCCAAGCCAAAGAAGAGATGGAAGAAGCCAGAAATAAGCTAGCAGAGGCAGAGCAGGCTAGGCATCTCCTGCTATCTAAAATTGTTGTCAATACAAAATTTCCTTCATAATAGCTAGGTTCAAATGTTTATCCAGTCAGCATGCCTGTTGTGATGTCCGTGCATCTACTGATGTGGCACAAAATGTTTTTTCCGGTCATGTAATAACAACAATTACTTTCCAAACAATAACAGACGAAGCATTGGACATGGTATAGTTCATGCGCAAGCCCGACATTGCAAGTTCAACTTCCACATCAAACTCATGTTCACAAATATCTGCACATTCATACATAATGTCCACAACCATGATTCACTTCAAAGCCAAAAAAAAGTGAGGAGAGTTATAAATAAAGAAAAACTTCTACTAGTTCCTGCTACCAGTGCGAGCATAGCAAGTCAAGACCATGCGTAAATTAATTATATTTTAGTCATTTTTTGTGTTCTAAAATGCCTGCCGGCTTGCGGAAGGACGCGTTGCTGGCACATGCACGGATTCAATGAAGGCAGGCGGGCAGTCTTACGCTGGTTGCACGCGGCGAGGAGGCGTGCTCAGCCCGGCCTGCAGCGAGTGCGGCCCTCTTGGCCGGCGCGCCAGTTCAATGCCTGCGCTATGAGAGGTCACGTCCGTGTCAGAGCAATCACTCCCTCCAGTCCTTTTTTGTTTGGGTATAACAAAATCTCATTTTCCATTCACATTTTAGTGGTAGGAGTTGTGCGTGTGTGTCTGTGAGAGAGAGAGAGGAGACGGTAGTCGGGGTTGTCTGATCGGTAAACAAATGAATAATGTCAGTCTGGGATGGAGACGAAAAGGAGACCGCAACAAATGTTGTGTCTACAGGAGAGATAGAGAGAGTAATTTTAGTGGTATGAGTCATATGTAGAGACATATAGGGTGTGTGAGAGAATCCCATAGAGAGAAAGACAAAGTGAAAGACGAGTGGAGACTGTGTGTTTGGCGGTGAAAAAGAAAGCTTAGGTACCGAGTGATACCAGAGAACAGTAGAGACGTGAGAGATAATGAAAACCGTGTAATTTATAATGATAGGGAGAGTGTGAGACTTCTCAAGGGAGACGTCGAGAGACCATGTTTGCGAGGATAGGAGCAACATGAAGTGAGCGTGCGGGTGAGCTGGAGAAAAGAGAGTGATAGCTACCTGAAGGAGCATGCATGCGAGAGAGATGGGCGTGAAAGGAGTGAACAAAAAAGGGATTCAAATATTTGAATTCGAGATGATGATACATGTAATCCATACTCGAACCAAAATTGATCTATCAAACATGCATACTCATATGAATTCACGCACATCTATGTTATTTAATATGTAGATATTACTAATCCATATATTTTAGTAGAACATAATTTGGTTAATTTTTTTCTAATTCAACCTTAAGATTTCGAGATCGTTGTATTTGTAAATCATATTATACATATAAAGGAGCAGAATTCTTTGTTGTGCTTTTGAAAGTATATATAAAAAATGATGTATATAGAATGTAATTCCAATTGAAAATGGATCCCGCCCGAAAAAAATAGAATACAGACGGGATTCGAATTGAGTTGGCACGGTAAACGTGCACTCTACAAAATTTGAACGAAGCGGGGAAAGTCGCAGTGACCGCCCGAAACCAAAATCTATATACATCATTTTTTATATGCTGGATTTCTATAGGTTTCGATAGGGGTAGGTTTGTAATTTCACCCAAACGTGACGTAACCGCCTCTCACCCGGATTCATACACGGTGGGCGCCAAAACACAGTGTGTCCTCGGCCGAAATCGACTCCCTCCCCGATTCATATTCATACACGGTGGGTGTCGTGGGTTTGTCACGGCAGATGTTGATAACCCACAAGTATAGGGGATCGCAACAGTTTTCGATAAGTAAGAGTGTCGAACCCAACGAGGAGCTAAAGGTAGAATAAATATTCCCTCAAGTTCTATCGACCACCGATACAACTCTACGCACACTTGATGTTCGCTTTACCTAGAACAAGTATGAAACTAGAAGTACTTTGTAGGTGTTGTTGGATAGGTTTGCAAGATAATAAAGAGTACGTAAATAAAAAGTAGGGGCTGTTTAGATAAATAAACAATAAAGTAAATATAGCGAGTGTGGAAAAGTGGTGGTAGGAGTTGCGAAATTGCCCCTTAAGGAATTGGCTACTTTACTAGACCGATAGCAAGTATTATGTGGGAGAGGCCACTGCTAGCATGTCATCACTGACTTGGAATTCTATGCACTTATGATTGGAACTATTAGCAAGCATCCGCAACTACTAATGTTCATTAAGGTAAAACCCAACCATAGCATTAAGATATATTGGTCCCCATTCAATCCCGTATGCATCAATTTCTATGCTAGGTTGAAGCTTCTGTCAGTCTTGCCCTCAAATACATAGTCCTATCAACATACAACTAACCCTAGGGTGTGATCCACGCGCGCAATCATATGATGGGCACCAAAGGACAGCAACATAACCACAAGCAAATTAAATCAATCATAGCAATTCATCAACCACCGATAGGACAATGAAAATCTACACAAACATCATAGGATGGCAACACATCATTGGATAATAATATGAAGCATAAAGCACCATCTTCAAGTAGAGGGTACAGCAGGTTGCGGGAGAGTGGACCACTGTAGATAGAGGGGGGAAGGTGATGGAGATGTTGGTGAAGATGGCGGAGGTGTTGGTGTAGATCGCGGTGATGATGGTGGCCCCGGGTGGCACTCCGGTGCCACCGGAAGCGAGGGGGAGAGAGCCCCCCTCCTTCTTCTTCTTCCTTGACCTCCTACCTATATGGGAGAAGGGTTTACCCTCTGGTCCATGGCCTCCATGGCACAGGAGGGGCGAGAGCCCCTCCGAGATTGGATCTGTCTCTCTGTCTCTCTCTGTTTCTGCGTTCTCAGATTCTTCCCTTTCACCGTTTCTTATATTCCCGGAGATCCGTAACTCCGATTGGGCTGAAATTTTAACACGATCTCTATCCGGATATTAGCTTTATTGTGGCGAAAGAAGGGCATCAACCGCCTTACGGGGTGGCCCCGAGGGTCAGGGGCGCGCCTGCCTCCCTGGGGCGCGGCCCCCTACCTCATGGGCCCCTCGAGCATCGTCTCGCGTGGATTTTTATTCCCAAAAATCATGTATATTCCAAAAAAATCTCCATCGGTTTTTATCCCGTTTGGACACCATTTGATATGGATATTCTGCGAAACAAAAAACATGCAACAAACAGGAACTGGCACTGGGCACTGGATCAATATGTTAGTCCCAAAAATAGTATAAAAAGTTGCCAAAAGTATATGAAAGTTGAATAATATTGGCATGGAACAATCAAAAATTATAGATACGATGGAGACGTATCAGATGTCCTTGTGAAAGGACTTAGTCGTGGAGCCATCACTACGGGTTAGCTCAAAGGGGTTAAACCGGACAAGGGGACACGGGGATTTTATACTAGTTCGGCCCCTTCAAGGAAGGTAAAAGCCTACGTCTAGTTGTGGTTGGTATTGCTAGGTTTTCGAAGGCCAGGGAGCGAATCCGCTTTGTCTGGCTCTCGAGTTGTTGTCTGTCCCTCAACTGCGGTCGGGTCGTCCCTTTATGTACATAGGTTGACGCCCACCGGGCTACAGAGTCCCGAAGCCGGATCATAAACATATCCGGTTCGGTCTATATCCTTCCTATCTTATAATACAAGTTACATGACTAGGTCGGTTTACATTTACAGGCTTTAACCCGCCTTTGGGCATTGGGCCTTCGTGAAGCGCCATCATCCTTGCATCTTCATGGGCTTCTAATCTTCAAGGAGTTAACCCGGCTACACAAGGCCGGTTTACATCCAGTAGTAATATCCCCAACATTAGGCCCCAGATTGGTTTGAACTTGTTCACGTCAATCTTCTACATTTAGAAAAATTCTTCCCTCATATCTTCACCTTGATCTTGTAAACCGCTGTGACGTCATACTTCCAGTTTGACGTCATACTTCCAGTTTATGATAAACCGCCCTGACGTCATCTATCTGTTGATGTCGATGATTACCTTCATTTAATATGTATTCAGTCACCGAGGCGACACTTTTATTAATGTATCCATTTTTGGGCTCCTCGATTCTCGCACTTGTTGTTTTGTCGCTTTGCCTTATAAATAGGGGCAGAGGACCCCTTTCTTTTCTTTCTGCTACCCATTCATCTCTTCTTCTTCCTCTCGACGACCCCGCACTCGAGCGCCGCCGTCATCTTTGGACCTCGCCTCGGCTTCGTTGTCGGCCGCTGCATCAACCTATTCGCACCAGACTTCCACAGCGCCCTTCCACTGCTTCCGCGGTCGCAGTAAGTCCTTTCCCCCTTCTTTCCTAGATCCATTAGGGTTTCCTTTCTCTTCGCTGTTCTTGAGGTTCATCAGAGCTTTCGGTGTTGTTCTTCTTTGGCCTTTAGGTGAACACTTCATACCTGACGTACTCCTTGCCGTAGCTAATCTTCTGCTATCACCACAAACCCTTGTGCGCAAAGAACTGATCTAGTCCTTCATAAGTTGCTTCGGTTCTTCACCCTTTCTAGATCCACTTATTTTTACTTTTCTGTCTTATCTTAGATCCAAAAATTCCACATACCTCTGTGAAATTTGTTTCTCCTCACACCATCATAGGCGATTTAATTTTGTATAAGCAATCTATACCATTAGCCCTCTGATAAACCGGAAGAGCCTTTTACCTCCATAATTATGTTTCGGTTTAACAGTGTCTGAGTACCCCTGTCGTGGTACTACCTTTTATGCATTATTGCATTGATCTCCGGTTTATGCCATGTCACCTATCAGTGCATATTTTACTCCCTTGCATCTTGTATGTTATCCTGTGTGATTTATAAACCGGCCTTTTGTTTCCAGCTGGTTTGTTCCATGATGGCAAGCAATTCACCGCTTGCAACTGGGCTCGTTCCCGGGTCACAGAGGAACAATTGAATGATATGGTCAGCATTAGCACTTTGGCTAAGAAAACTGAAATCAAATGGCGAGTTCCAGGAATAGAAAATCCTCCAACCCCAAGGCAGGGTGAGGTGGTTGTCTTTGTTGACCACATAGGCCGTGGCTTCAAACCGCCAGGGTCAAAGTTTTACCGAGATGTGCTTGCCATCTTCCAACTTCATCCTCAAGATATTGGTCCCAACTCGGTCTCCAATTTATGCAACTTCCAGGTCTTCTGTGAAGTATATTTACAAGAAGAACCAACCGCCGAGCTATTCCGGGACTTCTTTCATTTAAACTGGCGCACAAAATTTGTAAATGGCCCTAACACTGAACTTGGGGGTGTCTCAATTCAAAAGCGGAAAGATGTTGAATTTCCTCATGCCAAATTGCACAGCAATCCAAAGGAATGGAACCAAACTTGGTTTTATTGCAGAGATACATCCCCTGAAGATGAAAATCCCCTCCCCGGCTTTCGTGATCACAGACTATCCAACACCCATCCAATGCCACAACGCCTGAGCTCTTTAGAAAGGGCGAAATATGCCCCTCAACTCACCAAACTCCGGGCGTTTATGGCGAATGGTTTAATAGGCGTGGACTTTGTGCGCTGTTGGATATCTTGGAGTATCTTGCCACTAAGCCGGCATTCCGGTTTAATGTGTGAATATACCGGTGAGGTTGACGGCCCTCAACGCCATTGCAACCTTCAATTATCTGAGGAAGAAGTCACTGAAGGTGTAAAGAAGATTCTGAATGAATCGGAACTGGCCTGTAGTCAAACCGGTCTGAGTCCCTTCTATGCCAAGAACAAACCGCTTGCTATAAGCATTATACTTCCTTTTCATCAATAATATTTTTAGCTTATGCAACCTGTAATCCTTCTTCTGTGTATGTAGGGTGATGACCCCTTCTGGAAATGGAAAACCGTAGAGAAAGCGGCAAAGCCAATTGGAGATAAAGTGGTCAAGCCATCCCGCCCCAAGAACAAAAACCATAAAACGGACGTCAAAATGGAAAATGGCTGACCGGATCAACATGGAGCTTGATGATGACACTGATGATCCAGAAGTTGAGGTAGAACTTGACTCACTTGGCTCTCTTTTCATGCATCTCATTAACAATGATCTTCCTCAGAAGGACGCAGAAGCTAGTCAAGCTGATGATGTAGAGTTCATTACCCGCCAACACAAAAAACTCGCCAAGCAGTCCGGAAAGTAAGCTTTTTTCATCCTCTCGCTCACTTGGATCCAACATTTATTTTGAAGATTCAACAGCATGAAGCTCGCCGGACAACCCGGCACAGTGGCCAGCAGGTCACTTCAGCCAGTTTATCTGATACCCCAGTTCGGAAGCGCCGGTTTGAGGTCTCTCCTACTTCTGACCATTCTTACCCCAAGGCAGGTTATTTCAGACAGCCTCTTAATTCGTCCGATTCAAATTATCAGGTGACACCTCCTTCATCTTCTGGTGAATCGACAGCAACTCAACTCCCCCCTTTGAAAAATGTGGCTGGGTAAGTTGTAAAAGCCTTTCCTTTCAATGCGTCATAAATCCTTTGAATAGGATGTTAATCCTCTTTTATTCTGTTTGTAGGGCCAAAGCCAGACCCAGTAAGAAAACTCGGGTCACCAATCCGCCCGAAGACCCGGTCGCCAAAGAAGAAGAACCAAGAGGTGAACGGGAACAAACTTGTGAACCAGAAGGCCCTCATCCTGAAGCTACTTCTGATGGCCCGCCCCTTGAAGGTCAAAATACTGATGAGCCCACAGACACTGAGCCTGCCGCGCCCGATCCTGAACCGGCAGAACCAAACCGGGATGGTCCGGTGAAAGATGCTGAAATTCCAATATCACCAACCAAAAACCCTGAAGGCCAAGGAGATGACGTTATTATTACTGGAATAGGCCATAGCTCTCCTGGCCATCCTGTAGTTTTGGCTCAACACAGTTCCAAACAAGAGCAGGCTGCTAGAGAAAAAGGCAAATGGAGCAGTGATTTGGCAAGTTATGCTCATCTCAATGTAGAGGAGCTTCACTCTGGCTTCTTGAATCGCTTGCACGCAAACCAGGATTATGAAGCCGGTTTGGTAAATTTGATGAAGGAGCGATATGAGGTATCTTCTTCCTCCTTTGTATCTTGATTCATAGTCTAAAAATGCTAGCCCAAATAGCCCCCAAGGGCCGGGTTATAATGTGAATCATAACCCAGGTCTTTGTAGCACTTTAAGCCACTGATAAGAACCATATTTACCCTTTAGCAAATAAATAGCTTTCTGCCGGGTATCCCCCAAAGGCCGGTTTAACTCTAGCAAGTTAATCCGGGATTTAATCTATGCATCTGTTTTTGAATCAACATACATTAGCCCCCAAGTGTCAAGGATAATGTTTACATTGTTCTAGAGACTTGTATAAACTGTAGCAATTTAGAGCAAATAGGCATTAGCCCCCAAGTACGAAGTGCATAGCCTGTTATGCGATTTGTACTTAAAATATGTACGTATACTGTCATTTGATATATCTTCAATGTTTGCAGTCTGATTTGAGGAATAAAGAGGCCCGAAACACTGATTTGCAAAACAATGTGAAGTCCCAACAAGAAGAAGCCACCAAAACCAAAGAGGAGCTAACGAAAGCCCTAGCCGCCATGGAAAAACTTAAAGAATCTTTCATCAAAGACCATGCTGAATGGGAGATCGAGAAATCCGGTTTAATAAAGAGTGCTGAAGACGCCAAGGCTGCCTTGAAACCGATTGCGGAGGAACTGGCTGGTTTGAAACGGCAAATTAACGCCATGACTTCTGCAATCTTTGGTCAGTGTGTCCTTTATGTATTCGGTATAACTTTTGGAACCTTATCTTTGACCAGAATGCTGATGTTAAACCGTGACAGGCACCCGGATTGCTCATCTTGGAACAGATATGCGCATGAAGCTCAAAGCGGCATATACATTGGTTGAACAGCTGTGCTCTGGGTCTCAGCGGGCTATTTGCACGGCAGCTTACAACAAACCGGCCCCAACTTTGATTAAAGAGACACTTGAGAAGTTGGCCATGTTACCAGCCCGTATTGCCGAATTGAAGAGGGCAGCTGCCAGGTCTGGAGCTTTAACCACACTTATTCGATCCAAAGCCTGGATTCCAGACCTTGAAGCGGATGATATCATTAAAGGATATCCAGGTGTGAAGGAAGACAGTTCAAACTTTGATGAATTGAACCACCATGGCTGCATCACACTTGCTGACTGGCTCTGCCTCCACCCATTTAGTGAATTTATCAACTGCTACTAACAGGTGGGTCTTTTTGTCCTTAGATCGCTTGAAGGGTCCAACCATATCAAGACCCCAAGTTGCAAACGGCCACGTAATTGGAATCATCTGCAACTGTTGAGCCGGAACATGCGCCCGGCGGGCGAATTTTTGACACCCGTCAGACCTCTTGACTAAATCTTCCGCATCAGCATGCGCCGTCAACCAGTAAAAACCGTGGCGAAAAGCTTTAGCAACCAAAGACTTTGAACCGGCATGGTGAGCGCAGTCCCCTTCATGGATTTCTCGCAAAATCTCACAACCTTCTTGAGGAGAAACACAACACTGAATTGCTCCTGAAACGCTGTAACGATGTAACTCCCCGTTGAGTATGGTCATGGACTTGGAACGCCGGATTATCTGTCGGGCCAATGTTCCATCGTCTGGTAACTCACCCCGGTTCATGTAAGCCAGATATGGGATTGTCCAATCCGGTATGGCATGCAGAGCTGCCACCAACTGAGCCTCCGGATCAGGAATAGCCAAATCTTCTTCGGTTGGCATCTTGTCTGACGGATTATGCAACACATCAAGAAAGACATTGGGCAGGACCGGTTTACGCTGGGAACCAAGACGACTTAAAGCGTCCGCCACTTCATTCTTCCGCCGGTCTATTGGTCCACCTGATAACCCTTAAAGTGACCAGCCACTATGTCCACCTCTCGCCGATATGCAGCCATGAGTAGGTCCTTAGAATCCCAAGTGCCAGACACATGCTGAGCCACTAGATCTGAATCGCCAAAGCACTTAACCCGGCTCAAATTCATCTCCTTAGCCATCCGAAGACCGTGGAGCAAAGCCTCATATTCAGCTACATTGTTAGTACAAGGGGACAATAAACGGAGGACATAACAAAACTTGTCACCTCGTGGGGAAGTTAGTATGACTCCAGCCCCCGAGCCCTCCAACTGTCTGGATCCATCAAAATGAATAGTCCAATATGTATTGTCTGGTTTCTCTTCAGGTTCCTGTAACTCCGTCCAATCATTGATGAAGTCCACGAGTGCCTGGGATTTGATTCCTGTACGGGGTATATATTTGAGCCCATGAGGTCCAAGCTCAATAGCCCACTTGGCAATCCGGCCAGTTGCTTCTCTGTTTTGAATGATATTGCCCAGGGGAGCTGAACTGACCACTGTGATGGGATGGCCCTAAAAATATTGTTTAAGCTTCCGGCTTGCCACAAACACTCCGTACACCAGCTTCTGCCAATGCGAATACCTCTGCTTTGACTCAATGAGCACCTCGCTGATATAATAAACCGGCCGTTGAACCGGATATTCCTTGCCAAGATCCTTGCGCTCTACCACAATAGCTACGCTAATAGCCCGGGCATTAGCAGCCACATATAGTAATAACGGCTCCTTACCGATCGGCGCTGCAAGCACGGGCGGTTCAGCTAGCTGCCTCTTCAGATCCTCGAATGCTTTATCAGCTGCCTCGCTCCAGACATAGTTATATGTTTTCTTGAGCATCGGATATAAAGGGATGGCCTTCTCTCCAAGGCGGCTGATAAACCGGCTCAAGGCTGTAATCCGGTCGGCCAGACGTTGAACATCGTTGATACACGCCGGTTTAGCCAAGGATGTAATTGCCACAATCTTTTCTGGATTAGCCTCATTGCCTCTATTTGACACCAGAAAACCCAAGAGCTTGCCTGTCGGGACACCAAAGACACACTTCTCCGGATTGAGCATCATCTAGTAAACCCGGAGATTGTCAAAGGTTTCCCTCAAATCATCTATCAATGTCTCCTCCTTTCTGGACTTTACCACAATATCATCCACATATGCATGAACATTGCACCCAATTTGATTATGAAGGCAATTCTGAACACATCGCTGGTAAGTTGCCTAGGCACTCTTGAGTCCAAAAGGCATGGAAACATAGCAGAAGGCTCCAAAGGGAGTTATAAAAGCTGTCTTCTCCTGGTCCTTAACTGCCATCATGATCTAATGATAACCAGAATAAGCATCCAGAAAACACAAACGGTCACAACCTACAGTCGCATCAATTATCTAATCAATGCGAGGGAGGGCAAAGGGGTCTACAGGGCAAGCTTTGTTTAAATCTGTGTAATCCACACACATACGCCAAGTGCCGTTTTTCTTAAGAACCAGCACCGGATTAGCCAACCACTCTGGATAAAAGACCTCTACAATAAACCCTGCGGCCAACAGACAGGCTACCTCTTCACCTATAGCCTTACGCCTTTCTTCATTGAAGCGGTGGAGAAACTGCCGGACCGGTTTAAACTTAGGATCAATGTTGAGTGTGTGCTCAGCGAGTTCCCTCGGTACACCTGGCATGTCAGAAGGTTTCCATGCAAAGATGTCCTGATTCTCACGGATGAACTCGATGAGCGTGCTTTCCTATTTGGGATCCAGGTTCGCGCTGATGCTGAACTGTTTGGATGAATCACCAGGAACAAAGTCAACCATCTTAGTATCTGTGGCCGATTTAAACTTCAATGCCGGATCGTGTTCCGTAGTTGGCTTTTTCAAAGAAGTTATGTCTGCCGGATCAACTTGCTCCTTATAGAATTTCAGCTCCTCCGTGGCACAAACCGACTCAGCATAAGCCGCATCACCTTCCTCACATTCCAAAGCGATCTTTCTGCTTCCATGTACTGTGATAGTCCCCTTATGACCTGGCATTTTAAGCCGTAGATAAACATAGCATGGCCTTGCCATGAACTTAGCATAAGCCGGTCGTCCAAACAAGGCGTGGTACGGACTTTTGATCTTTACCACCTCAAACATCAATGTTTCTGACCTTGAATCATAATCATCTCCAAAAGCTACCTCTAAGGCTATCTTGCCAATAGGATATGCGGACTTACCAGGCACCACCCCATGAAAGACCGTATTTGACGGTTTAAGATTCTTATCTGTCAACCCCATACGGCGAAATGTGTCATAATATAGAATGTTGATACTACTTCCCCCATCCATGAGCACTTTAGTAAACTTGTAAACCCCAACTTGCGGGGCTACCACCAGGGCCAAGTGACCCGGATTATCAACCCGGGGTGGGTGATCATCTCTACTCCATAAAATGGGTTGCTCAGGCCAGCGTAAAATACTGAGGTATTGCCGGTTCAACAGAGTTTACCACCCTTTTGTGAAGCTTCTGATCACGCTTACACAAACTAGTAGTGAAAACATGATATTGCCCGCTATTTAGCTGCTTGGGATTGCTCTGGTAACCCGACTGCTGTTGTTCCTGCTAATTCCCCTGATGGTTGTAACCTCCCTGGTTGCCTTGGTGCCCTTGATTGATGTGTTCGGTTTGGTTGCCTTGAAACCCTGAACCGGAACCACCACCGCCGTAACCCGGCCCGTGGAAACCACCTGCTGAACCGCCAGACGGGCCATTATCATACTGGAACATATTGGAATTCTTGAAATCCCGCATGATATAGCAGTCCTTCCAAAGATGCGATGCCAGCTTCTCCTTTTATCCATGCTTTGGACAGGGCTGATTTAATAGGCACTCCAAATTGGGGCCTGAACCTCCATCCCTCTGGGGCTGTTTGCCCTTACAGCGCTGGCCATTCTCCTGAGCATTGGTATTAGCCAGAAAGTCCAAGCTGCTGTCGACCTTACGCTTACCGCTGTTCCCATGGCCTGCCGGATTATGCTGCTGGCCCTTAGCGTTGCCGTTCTTTTTCCCTTTCTCCGGTTTGTCCTCCTCTGAATCCGGGTCCTTGGTATTATCTGAATCGGCGTATTTAACCAAAGCGGACATGAGCGTTGACATATCATTGCAGTGACGTTTGAGCCTTCCTAATTTCTATTTGAGCGGCTTGAAACGGCAATTGCCCTCTAATGTTAACACTGCGGTGTCTGCATTGATACGATCTGATGAGTGCAAAATCGCTAAGACCCGTTTAACCCAATGGGTCGTGGACTCCCCTTACTCTTGGACCCAAGCGGCCAGATCCACGATTGACATTGGTTGCTTACAAGTATCTTTGAAATTCTGGATAAACCGGTGCTTCAATTCGGCCCATGATCCGACAGAGTTAGTTGGCAAGCTCTTCAACCAAGTACGAGCTGTTCCTTCCAAAATCATGGTGAAATATTTGGCACATACTGCCTCATCCACATCTAACATCTCCATTTCCATCTCATAGCTCTCCACCCACGCCTCTGGCTGCAAATCAGCGGCGTAATTTGGTACCTTACGAGGTCCCTTGAAGTCCTTGGGCAGTCTCACATTACGCAAAGCGGGGGTGAGACACGGCACCCCTAAGGAACTGAACACCACACCTGGCTCTACTGAAGTCATAGGGTGAACCGAAGTATGTTGTCGTGCTCCGTGTCGAGCTGCCAACTCGGCCTCCCGACGTGCGCGGCCGTGGTCCACAACATCCTGCGCATTAGCGCCTCCCCCTGCCGGGTTGTTTCCTCGTGGTGAATTTCGGCGACGTGCACTGCTGGACACAGCCGGTTCGTCCTCCACGTGTCTGCTATAGCTTCGGCTTGGACGGGGAGTGGAATGAATCCTCTCACGACTATGCGAATATGCCTACTATTGATTTAGCGCTGTTTGAAGGAGATCCCTGGCCCGACGTGCTTCCACCGCAACTGGTGACTCGCCGTCGGTTGGGAGGGCTTCCAGGCGTGAAGCGGCAGCCACAATATTGTCCAATGGGTTGGAATAATGCCCGGGAGGTGTTGGTACATACTGTGGCACAACGTTGTTCTGGCGAGGCGGGTCCATCGTGCGCGGTTGAACCAGCGCTCCTGTTCCCGGTGCCTCCGCCCGGTTTAGCATGGGTTGGTTACCAGCTCCTGCTCCAGGTGTGTTGAAGAGATTCTGCGGCTCATAAACCAATGGGAGATGCGATCGGTACCTTCTTCTCATGACTTCCTCTGAAACATTCTGATCCAGCCTAATCCCGTACGCCTGTGCTTCCAATTCAGCCCGCTCTGTAGCCATCCTAGCGTTCTCTGTCGCCAGGTCCGCTTTAGCCTGAGCTATCTGATCCTTCACCTTTGCAATCTCCGCATTGTGCTGATCCCTGGCTACTGCATCCACCTCTGCGGCCATCAACGTTGCCAAAGCGTCGAATAAATCAGACAGGACTTGGGCTGGAGGCGGCGCTGAGCTTCCTGCCCCTGCCGGTGTAGCCGTTGTTGAACCGGAGAGCATTGCTGCGGCGGTTGATGAATGAGGCGCTGATTGTGTGCCGGCCATGAAGATGGCGGCCCGGTTTGGCAGATCAGGAGAATCCGGAATACTGTTGCCCTCGGATCCTCCATCAATCCGGTTGTCCTGCAACTGATACAGCGATTCGGTCTCTCCAGAAGACTCATCATCAGAACAGACCACGGTCTCTCCATCGGACACCGGCCCGTCCTCGTATCTCGATCCATGGATGACACCTACAAAAACATGCCTTGCCTCGGGCTGAACCGGTGAAGAACTTGCACGCCGAGCCGTTTCAATGATGTCGGTGCAGATGTCTGGCTTAGGGGCCAGTTCACCGATCTTGCCGATGAAGACGTGAATCCCACCGAAGGAGACCCGGTACCCGTACTCGATTAAATCGGCCTCGGGACCCCATCCTGCATTGTCAATGTAGAGCTTGCCGCGATGACTCTTCGTCATCCGGCCCACAGCGTATCCCTTAAGTCCATCAAAGCTGCCCTTCAAGAACTCAAAACCATCATGCGATAGCCCCACGATGGGCGCTAGCTATCATGGGTTTGTCACGGCAGATGTCCTTGTGAAAGGACTTAGTCGTGGAGCCATCGCTACGGGTTAGCTCAAAGGGGTTAAACCGGACAAGTCTCATGTGCTAAATTTAGAAGACATTGAATTGAAAAACCTTGTTATGCACTGGTCTCATTCCCAGGATGAGGTACTGTCTATGAAATCACATGACAATTTGAACTTCTACTTTTCCGCATGTGCCTTACAGGTCATATTTGCAGGAAATCTGCTTGAAGAAGAATTCCGGTTTGACAAGAAAGACAGGATATCGCAAATATGCTGCCCGCTGCTTTGCTCTTGTTAGTACATGTTGTCATGTATCACTGTACTTGCATACATACTTGGTTCATTATGTGACAGCAGTATGCATGATAGCTTGCTTATCAATTGTTCGCTCCAAATTATCTGATCTGTATGAATGGTTACATTAGTGTAGAATATATCCAATGCCAATGTTTTTTTAGCTCTGCATTGTTCTTGTAAGTACATGTTGTCCTTTATTAGTGTACTTATAATGACAGGTAGTTGTTCATGTACCATCACTCTGTAGCTTATTTTCCTTTGCCCTCCATTTTCTACACATCAGATCTATATTTACTCTTACCATAAGGTTGGTACTGAAGAAGTTTAGCTGTGCATTGCTCTTGGCTGTACCTTTTGCCTGTATCGATGCACTTACATTTATAGCTACTTGGTTATGTAGCATCACTCTTCATCTTATCTTAAATGTTCTCCATTTTTTCGTATATTATCACATCTATATTTACTCTTAACAAAATGTAGAATAAAGGCAATGCTTTTGAAGAAGATTCTGTGGTAAACTTCTTGAATTGCCCCCCCCCCCCATTAGCATGGACAAGGCCATTATAGAGCCTGTCTTCACCAATAATGTAAGTTTGTCCATCTCAAGCCTTCAAACTTTGTTGTATATATTTGGTTAGGCATGACTGCAATAGTTGTTTATTTTTGGTGTTTGCATCAAATTGCTTGTTTAAAGTTTATTATATGTAGTTCATAAACAAAAGTTCGTCCTTTCTCAATTTAAGTTTTCAGTTGTACAACCAAGTTCCTTCTTCATACCATGTAAATTAAACTATACAGAGCAGGTGATCTTCTTTTGCACTGCATGTATGCTTCTGTTCTTCATCTGTAATCCAGTGGTGTGGTGAACCTACCCACTACAGCACAATGTCATATTCTGCAATGTCTTAACTATGAAAAATGTCATATCATTCTACTATTATTTAAACCGTCTCTTTATTTGCCAATCTAAAATGGTATAAATTGACAGCACACTAACCATTGATACTTATGAGTTCTTGATCTGTAGTCCAGTGGTGTCGTGAAGCTGCCAACTCCTTCACAATGTCATTTCCTGCCATGTCTTGACCTGAACAATACCATATTGTGTTAATGCAAATTTAAACGGTGTCACTTTATTCGTTAGTAAGAAATGTGATGAATTGTCAGCATTGATACTTTTATATGCAAAACCTATCCTCTGTCTGCTTGTTTATATTTTAGAGTGAGGAAGATATAAGTGTTGAACAAGCGCAGTCTCATCATCTTGCTCAGCTGCTTGCGCTGCAGCTCCCCAGCAGGGCTAACCTTTCTTGAACTATAT
This sequence comes from Triticum aestivum, assembly GCF_018294505.1. Taxonomy (NCBI): domain Eukaryota; kingdom Viridiplantae; phylum Streptophyta; class Magnoliopsida; order Poales; family Poaceae; genus Triticum; species Triticum aestivum. Next base: position 651,479,472 of record NC_057812.1, on the reverse strand, counting down.
TGAAGTGTTGTTGGTTTTGTATATTATTTTGTCGGCCTGTTTATTTGCACTGGTGGCGATCTTTGATGCCCAGTGTATGTAAGCTGTTGTCTACTTGTGCTTTATTATCATAGTGGAAAACTTTAAGCCCAGTGGATGTAATATGTCGTGATTTCTTTATTGTATAGTATAGGTTTTTTCTTATTCACGATGCTGCAGTTATTTTACTATATATATATCCTGTCTTCGCCGTAAACTGGCCAAACCATAAAATTATGGTACATAATCGGGCCATCATGCAATCACAATGTAGGTTGGGCCTGAAACGTGCTGATCAGCTCACGGGCCAGTAGCAGCCCGAAATGAACCCCGGCCCATGATTGTGCGAATCAAATCACGGGCTTTTAATAGGCTGAAAAATTGTCTCGGTCCTTGTTTGGCCCAATCAAATATCGGCTGCGAGCAGGCCGGATGCAAACCGGGCCGTAGTTAGGCCCAACTATATGACGGGCTTTTAACAGGCTGAAATTAATATAGGGCCGAAATGTTAAACGGGCCCTTAACAGGCCAAAACTAATATCAGGACGAATTACTAAGTGGGCCTTTAGCAAGTGGGCCCAAAAGCATAGTGCTAGTTGACTGGCCGAATCTGATATGGGCCATAATTAGGCCCAAAACCTCTTAAAGGGCCGGACCTGATATGGGCCATAATTTGGCCCAGAACGTGGTATGCTTTTAACGGGCCGGATCTCATATGGGCCACTATTAGGCCCGGAGCGTGGCAGGCCATTAATAGACCGTATCAAATATGGGCCGGCATTTGGCCCAAAACATGGTAGCTAGTTAACGGGCCGGCCTACTAGGGTCCTCAAAATCTTGTGGGCCTACAGCTGGGCCGGCCCATTAATGTCGGCGAAATCTCGTGGGCCTTTATCTGGGCCGGCCCATTACGATCCGCAAGAATTTTGTGGGCCTTTACCTGGGCCGGCCTATTATGGCACACAAAAATCTTGTGAGCCTTTACCTGGGCCGGCCCATTATGGCCCACGAAATCTTGTGGGCCTTTACCTGGGCCAGCCCATTATGGTCCGCAAAATCTCATGGGCCTTTAGCTGGGCCGGCCCATTATGGTCCGCAAAATCTTGTGGGCCTTTAGTTGGGCCGGCCCATTTAAACTTGTTGGTCCGTGCCACGTGTCAACGTATCATAGGCGCCTTCTGTCCAGTGAGTGGATGACATCTGTCCCGACGATGAGCTGACACGTGTTTCCTCTGGCCAATGATGATTTTACACGTGGAAAATCCCCATTGGTCGGGGCTGTTAATGGGTTATCGGATCCAAAACCAGGCCCGATAGCTTAACGGCGTTCCGTTACGATGGATGCCATGAGTCGGTCACCCTTCAAGAAAGCACTTCTGTGACGCGCGATTTATCATCATGGAAGTGGACACTTCCATGATGATAATTTTGGTAATGTCATGGAACACTTCTACGACAGCATAGGTATGACTATCTTGATTCTGTCATAAATTTGTCATGAATGTACATGCATGACAAAAAAGCGACCTACTGTGACAAACACGTATCATCAGGGAAGTGTATTTTTTTTGTAGTGGTGGCCTCATCCTGAACCAGCTTCCATCGGCGACGCCGCCAAGCCCGAGCGATGATGCCGCCGAGACTCCCCGCAGCACAGAAGCCACGCCGACGCCACCCAGCACAGAGACCCCGCCAAGCCCGCGCACGCCGACTCCACCGACGCCGGAGGCCGACCTCGCCGTCTGATGCGCACACGTGTCCTTTCTGCTTTTTGTACACCGAACTTTTCATTCGATTGCCGAACTTGTGGCCGCTTGATTGCCTAATTTATGGTGTCTATTTTATGAGTAGGAATAAGACTACGTTTGAATTTGCCGCAGTTGGGGGCGGCGCCTGGGGGTGTGGCTGGGAGCTAGGTCGCCCCAGGGGCCAATCTAACGCCGGTTCGTCCCCAGACCACTCTTTTTCGGCGCTTTGGGGGACTGAACGGCTGGAGATGCTCTAACTATGCTCACGCACCGCACCAACGGCGTGAGCACGGCGTCCAACTCAAACGGCCACCAACCAGCCAAACCCACAATAGCACCAAACGATGTCACCTTTGGAATCTCCTCCCCATATCCTGGCTTTCTTGCGTGGTGGGGGACGGACTCCGCGACCACCTCTCCCTCCTCTTCCTATCCGCCCTGCGGCCGGTGCCGTAGCGCTTCTTCCTTCTCTCCCTCCCGTCCCAGCCGTCCATAAATTCCAGCCCCTCCCGTCTCTCCTCCACACATCCGATACAATCCAGTCCCCCCTCCGATCTCACCGGGAAATCTCCTCCGATCAAAGCGAAGCCAAGGCTCTCTCCTCATCCTCAAGGTATGCGAGTCTCCGATTTCTCCGCCGTCCCCTAATGTTCATGCTCTGTGATCATTGTTAGGATCGATTATTATTCCTGGTTCCCCTCGATTCCTATCAGTAGTTTGGAGTAGATCTTATTGCGGCTGGTTTTGTTAGTCGAGGTTGGTTAGGCTCGATTGTAGTTGAATCTCTCCCGATTTTGCCTGGATTTTCGAGTGGATCTTCCGATTGGGATGCAATTGCTGTTGTTTTGGTCTATATATCTATGTATTAGTAGTCAGCTAATTCTGCTAGTTGTTGATAAATCGTCGGGGTATTCTCGTAGATTCCTGATGTTGTTGCCCTCATATTGGCACATATGCCTGATCTGCAAGGGATACACCTGAATTTGGTAACTTAGTCGTTTGGCCTTTAGCTATTTGTTAGCGTAGTCATTCGATTCAACTCTTATATACATGTGGGTGCAAACATACTACAGTTGATTCTTCCATGACTTAACTAGCTTGTTCTGAAATTAACCACTTTGTTCTGTAAAACTAGACTATATACTGCAGATTTCCCTTGTACAGTGCCTTACTCTGCTATGTTTTGTATTTACAGATGCAGATCTTTGTGAAGAGCCTCACCGGCAAGACCATCACCCTCGAGGTCGAGTCCTCGGACACCATCCACAACGTCAAGGCTAAGATCCAGGACAAGGAGGGCATCCCTCCGGACCAGCAGCGTCTCATCTTTGCTGGCAAGCAGCTCGAGGATGGCTGCACCCTGGCTGACTACGACATCCAGAAGGAGTCCACCCTCCACTTGGTGCTAAGGCTCCGTGGTGGCATGCAGATCTTTGTGAAGACCCTCACCGACAAGACCATCACCTTAGGGGTTGATGTCACGACCCTCATCGGATCGGACCAGAAGAGGTAGAGGGAGATCAGGGAAGAGAAAGGGGATCGAGGTAGACGAAGGACAGGTGAGGGACTTGTTCAGCAAGAGAGAGAGTACAGAGTTAAACTGAATTTCATAATACCAGCTGACCCCGGCCTCTGGCCTCACGCACACATATAACCCTGATAGTCCTGGGGCCCACCGGACATACACACTCACCTAACTGAAGACTAGTCTTCATCCTCTGCACATGGGCCCTTGTTGCTCTCCTCCCGTAGTCGCACCAGAGGTGCCTTGCTGTCCGTTGTCTCGCCTGTAGGTGCAGCAGGAGAGGGGGGCGTGACATTTGCCCCTCCTTGGAAAGGAGCTCCCGCGACGAGATCCATGTCCGGGAAACGCTGTTGCAGGACATTGTAGTTCTCGCACGTTGTGCTCGTCGGCGACAAGGTGTGCCGGTGAACCAGGACCTACGGAATCGCCGTGTTTCCCTTCTTTACCAGATGGCGCTCCAAGATGGCTTGCAGCACCAAATCTCCAATTGTGAGATCAGGTGGAGACGATAGCTGATTAAAGACTGGAGAGTAGTCCGCCGTGAATGGCTTGAGCTGTGACACATGGAAAACAGGGTGAATTTTGCTTTCCGGTGGCAATTTGAGCTTGTAGGCTGTCAGTCCCACCCGACTGATGATCTTGAGGGGCCAAAGAACTTATAAGCAAGTTTGGGGCATGGTCGGCTGACGACGGAGGACTGCACATACGGCTGCAATTTCAAAAGGACTTGCTCCCCCACTGTGAATTCCCCCTTCTATGCGTTTGCGGTCCGCGTGATGCTTCATCCGTTGTTGGGCACGCAGGAGGTGTGCTTTCAACATGTCAGTAAATTGTTGATGCTCGGCGGCCAGTTCCAGGATGGATTCCGGTGTCTTGACGGTGAACAGATTCAGGAAAGCTCCAAAATTGGGTTCCACGCCATAGAGGGCCTTGAATGGCATGCACCCAAGAGCACTGTGATGGCTGGAGTTGTTCCAGAATTCCACCATGGGTAGCCAGCGCTTCCAGCGGCACGGCGTATCGTGGACGGCACAACGTAAGTAATGCTCCAGGCACTGGTTGACACGCTCACTCTGCCCATCCGTTTGAGGATGATAGGCCGTGGTGTAGAGCAGCTTGGTGCCAACGAGCGTGAACAATTCCCTCCAAAAAGCGCTCGTGAAAATCTTGTCGCGGTCAGAGATGATTGAGTCTGGCAACCCGTGCAGCTTGACGATGTTGTCGAGGAAAACTCGAGCCACCTGTGGAGCTGTGAAAGGGTGATGCGGCGCCATGAAATGCGCATATTTAGTCAAATGATCCACCACCACGAGGATAACATATGCGCCCTCTGACCGCGGCAGACCTTTGATTAGCTCCATTGTGACGTCACCCCAAGCACGAGCAGGTATTGGTAAAGGTTGCAGAGTGCCCGAGCGATGCATGTGCTCATGTTTCACGTGTTGATAGACCACACTGCTTCACAAATTCTTCCACCTGCAGTTTCATCCCAGGCCAATAAAACAGATTGTTCAATCTGAGATAAGTGTGTCGGATCCCTGAGTGACCTCCCACTGCTACTGAGTGTAACTCACTGATTAATTTTGTTTCTAATGCAGCATTGCCACCAATCCATAAACGGCCTTTGTACTTGATCATACCCCTATCCAGTTTGTGACCATGATCATCCGGACTACGAACAATCAATGCTTGGAGTAACTCGGTTGCTTTGGCGTCAGTTTGATAGGAATTACGCACCTCTTGTATCCAGGAAGGCTGACAAGTGGATGATGTTGTCACCATGAACAAATGGCTGACACAGGACAAGGAATCAACTGCGCTGTTGTCAACGCCTTGTATGTATTTGAATTTAAACTAGAGACCTCCCAACTTGGCCATGGCCTTGCGCTGAACTTCTGAGCCAAGCTGCTGTTCCCCGAGCGTGCAGAGACTTTTGTGATCTGTTAGAATAGTGAACTAGCCTCGCTGTAGGTAGGGGCGCCAGCAATCAATGGCTAGCATTACTGCAAGGAATTCCTTCTCGTAAACAGAGAGTTTCGGATTGTTTACACCGAGCGCGCGACTGAGGAAAGCGGTCGGGTGGCCCTGATATGACTCCAACGTATCTATAATTTTTGATTGCTCCATGCTATATTATCTACTGTTTTGGACCATATTGGGCTTTATTTTCCACTTTTATATTATTTTTGGGACTAACCTATTAACCGGAGGCCCAGCCCAGAATTGTTGTTTTTTGCCTATCTCAGTGATTCGGAGAAACAGAATATCAAACGGAGCCCAAACAAAATGAAACCTTCGGGAACGTGATTTTCTCATCAGATAACACCCAGGAGACTTGGACCCTCCGTCAACAAAGCCACGAGGCGGTCATGAGGGTGGAGGGCCCCCCTAGGGCATGCCTCCCTACCTCGTGGGCCCCTCGAAGCTCCACCGACGTACTCCTTCTTCCTATATATACCTACGTACCCCCAAATGATCGGGGACGGAGCCAAAAACTTAATTCCACCACCGTAACTTTCTGTATCCACGAGATCCCATCTTGGGGCCTGTTCCGGAGCTCCGCCGGAAGGGGAATCGATCACGGAGGGATTCTACATCATCATCCAAGCCCCTCCGATGAAGTGTGAGTAGTTTACTTCAGACCTACGGGTCCATAGTTAGTAGCTAGATGGCTTCTTCTCCCTTTTTGGATCTCAATACAATGTTCTCCCCCTCTCTCGTGGAGATCTATTTGATGTAATCTTCTTTTTGCAGTGTGTTTGTTGAGAACGATGAATTGTGGGTTTATGATCAAGTCTATCTATGAATAATATTTGAATCTTCTTTGAATTCTTTTATGTATGATTGGTTATCTTTGCAAGTCTCTTCGAATTATCAGTTTGGTTTGGCCTACTAGATTGGTTTTTCTTGTCATGGGAGAAGTTCTTAGCTTTGGGTTCAATCTTGCGGTGTCCTTTCCCAGTGACAAAAGGGGCAGCAAGGCATGTATTGTATTGTTGTCATCGAGGATAACAAGATGGGTTTTTTATCATATTGCATGAAACTATCCCTCTACATCATGTCATCTTGCTTAAGGCGTTACTCTGTTTTTACCTTAATACTCTAGATGCATGCTGGGTAGGGGTCGATGAGTGGAGTAATAGTAGTAGATGCAGGCAGGAGTCGGTCTACTTGTCTCGGACATGATGCCTATATACATGATCATACTTAGATATTCTCATAACTATGCTCAATTCTGTCAATTGCTCAACAGTAATTTGTTCACCCACCGTAGAATACTTATGCTCTTGAGAGAAGCCACTAGTGAAACCTATGGCCCCCGGGTCTCTTTCTCATCATATCAATCTCCATCACTTTATTATTGCTTTGCTTTTACTTTGCCTTTTACTTTTTACTTAGCATCTCTATACCAAAAATACCAAAAATATTATTTATCATCTCTATCAGATCTCACTTTCGTAAGTGACCGTGATGGGATTGACAACCCCTAAGCGCGTTGGTTGCGTTGAGCTATTGTTTTTGTGTAGGTACGAGGGACTCGCGCGTAGCCTCCTACTGGATTGATACCTTGGTTCTCAAAAATTGAGGGAAATACTTACGCTACTTTGCTGCATCATCCTCTCCTCTTCGGGGAAATCCAACGCAGTGCTCAAGAGGTAGCAAGAAGAATTTCTGGCGCCATTGCCGGGGAGTCTGCGCAAAAGTCAACATACCAAGTACCCATCACAATCCCTATTTCCCGCATTACATTATTTGCCATTTGCCTCTCGTTTTCCTCTCCCCCACTTCACCCTTGCTGTTTTATTCGCCCTCTCTCTCTCTATCCTCCCTCTCTTTCTCTATTTGCTTCTTTTTGCCCGTTTGCTTTTTGTTTGCTCGTGTGTTGGATTGCTTGTTTGTCGCGATGGCTCTACATAGATTTGGCGATCTTCACCTTAAAAGGTTAGAGGAGATCGAAAACAACGTCGGGAAGTTCATGGTTTTGCAATTTGAGCATAATAATTTCTTTAGAAATGAGCTTAAGGAACAAAAAAGTTTCATGAATTTTATGAATAAAGAGCTCGATGATATGTCTAAAGAATTTGATGGTATAAGATCCCAAATTGCTTGTCTTGAAAAATTAACTGCTGAAATTTCGGATATGCAAGCTACCTTAGTCAATAAGATGGCCGCTAAACCGGATTCCTATGAAAATCAAGATGAAGATCTAAAAGTTATTAATGTTTCCCCTATTAAATCTTTGTTTTGCAATATAAATCTTGATAAAACTGAATATGATCCACCCTTACCTAGAAGGCGTTCTAAGAATTCAGAGTATTTAGATCTTGATGATGAAATTGATAAAAGTGGGATTAAAAGAAATAAAACCTTAGATGTTGCTAAACCCACTATATTGGATTTTAAGGAATTTAATTATGAAAATTGCTCTTTAATTTATTGTATTTCCTTGTTGCAATCCTTGCTAAATTCTCCTCATGCTTATAGTCAAAATAAAGCCTTTACCGAACATATCGTTGATGCCTTGATGCAAACTTATGAAGAAAAACTTGAGTTGAAAGTTTCTATCCCTAGAAAGCTTTATGATGAGTGGGAACCTACTATTAAAATTAAAATTAAAGATTATGAGTTTTATGCTTTGTGTGATTTGGGTGCTAGTGTCTCTACTATTCCCAAAACTTTGTGTGATTTGCTAGATTTTCGTGATTTTGATTATTGCTCTCTAAACTTGCATCTTGCGGATTCCACTATTAAGAAACCTATGGGAAGAATTAATGATGTTATTATTATTGCAAATAGGAATTATGTGCCCGTAGATTTTATCGTTCTTGATATAGATTGTAATCCTTCTTGCCCTATTATTCTCGGTAGACCTTTCCTTAGAACGGTTGGTGCGATTATTGATATGAAGGAAGGGAATATTAGATTTGAATTTCCATTAAAAAAGGGCATGGAACACTTCCCTAGAAAGAAAATAAAATTTCCATATGAATCTATCATGAGAGCCACTTATGGATTACCTACCAAAGATGGCAATACCTAGATCTATCCTTGCTTGTTACGCCTAGCTAGGGGCGTTAAACGATAGCGCTTGTTGGGAGGCAACCCAATTTTATTTTTATTCCTTGCTTTTTGCTCCTTTTTAGTAATAAATAATTTATCTAGCCTCTGTTTTTGTTGTGTTTTTTGTGTTTAATTAGTGTTTGTGCCAAGTAGAACCGTTGGGAAGACTTGGGGAAAGTCTTGTTGAACTGTAAAAAACAGAAACTTTAGCGCTCACGAGAACTGCTCTAATTTTTATTTGGAAAGTGATATTTAGTTAATTATTTTTGCAGATGGTTAATAGATAAATTCCTCACGTCCATAAAATTATTTTAGAATTTTTGGGGTTCCAGATCTTGCGCTAGCTACAGATTACTACAGACTGTTCTGTTTTTGACAGATTCTGTTTTTCGTGTGTTGTTTGCTTATTTTAATGAATCTATGGCTAGTAAAATAATTTATAAACTATAGAGAAGGTGGAATACAGTAGGTTTAAAACCAATATAAATAAAGAATGAGTTCATTACAGTACCTTGAAGTGGTCTTTTGTTTTCTTTCGCTAACGGAGCTCACGAGATTTTCTACTTTAAGTTTTGTGTTGTGAAGTTTTCAAGTTTTGGGTAAATATTTGATGGATTATGGAACAAGGAGTGGCAAGAACCTAAGCTTGGGGATGACCATGTCACCCCCAAGATAATCTAAGGACACCTAAAAGCCAAAGCTTGGGGATGCCCCGGAAGGCATCCCCTCTTTCGTCTACTTCTATCGGTAACTTTATTTGGAGCTATATTTTTATTCACCAGATGATATGTGTTTTGCTTGGAGTGTATTTTATGATTTGAGTCTTTGCTTGTTAGTCTACCACAATCATCCTTGCTGTACACACCTTTTGAGAGAGCCATACATAATTTGGAATTTGATAGAATACTCTATGTGCTTCACTTATATCTTTTGAGCTTTATAGTTGTGCTCTAGTGCTTCACTTATATCTTTTAGAGCATGGTGGTGGATTTGTTTTATAGAAACTATTGATATCTCATGCTTCACTTAGATTATTTTGAGAGTCTTAATAGCATGGTAATTTGCTTAAAATCCTAATATGCTTGGTATGCAAGATTAACAATAAAACTTTCTTATGAGTGTGTTGAATACTAAGAAAAGTTTGATGCTTGATGATTGTTTTGAGATGTGGAGGTAATAATATCAAAGTCATGCTAGTTGAGTAGTTGTGAAATTGAGAAATACTTGTGTTGAAGTTTGTAAGTCCCGTAGCATGCACGTATGGTAAACGTTATGCAACAAATTTGAAACATGAGGTGTTATTTGATTGTCTTCCTTATGAGTGGCGGTCGGGGATGAGCAATGGTCTTTTCCTACCAATCTATCCCCCTAGGAGCATGTGCGTAGTACCGAGGTTTTTGATGACTTGTAGATTTTTGCAATAAGTATGGGAGTTCTTTATGACTAATGTTGAGTCCATGGATTATACGCACTCTCACCCTTCCATCCTTGCTAGCCTCTTCGATACCGTGCATTGCCCTTTATCACATTGAGAGTTGGCGCAAACTTCGCCGGTGCATCCAAACCCCGTGATATGATATGCTCTTTCACACATAAACCTCCTTATATCTTCCTCAAAACAGCCACCATACCTACCTATTATGGCATTTCCATAGCCATTCCGAGATATATTGCCATGCAACTTTCCATCATTCCGTTCATCATGACACATTCATCATTGTCATATTGCTTAGCATGATCATGTAATTGACATAGTATTTGTGGCAAAGCCACCATTCATAATTCTTTCATACATGTCACTCTTGGTTCATTGCATATCCCGGTACACCGCCGGAGGCATTCATATAGAGTCATCTTTGTTCTAGTATCGAGTTGTAATCATTGAGTTGTAAATAAATAGAAGTGTGATGATCATCATTATTAGAGCATTGTCCCAAGTCAGGAATAAATAAATAAAGAGAGAAAGGCCATAAAAAGAGAAGGCCCAAACAAAAGAGAAAGGTGATACATCTCCGTCGTATCTACTTTTCCAAACACTTTTGCCCTTGTTTTGGACTCTAACTTGTATGATTTGAATGGAACTAACCCGGACTGACGCTATTTTCAGCAGAATTGCCATGGTGTTGTTTTATGTGCAGAAAACAAATATTCTCGGAATGACCTGAAACTCCATGGAACATCTTCGAAAAAATAATAAAAAATCCTCACCAAAGATGAAGACTAGGGGGCCCACACCCTTCTCACGAGGGTGGGGGGCGCCCCCCCCCCAGGGCGCCCCCCCCAGGGCGCGCCGCCTACCTCGTGGGCCCCCTGGATGCCCTCCGACGCCAACTCCAACTCTATATATTTGCTTTCGGAGAGAAAAAAATCAGAGAGAAGAAATCATCACGTTTTACGATATGGAGCCGCCGCCAAGCCCTAAAACCTCTCGGGAGGGCTGATCTGGAGTCCGTTCGGGGCTCTGGAGAGGGGGATTCATCGCCGTCGTTATCATCAACCATCCTCCATCACCAATTTCATGATGCTCACCGCCGTGCGTGAGTAATTCCATCGTAGGCTTGCTGGACGGTGATGGGTTGGATGAGATTTATCATGTAATCGAGTTAGTTTTGTTAGGGTTTGATCCCTAGTATCCATTATGTTCTGAGATTGATGTTGCTATGACTTTGCTATGCTTAATGCTTGTCATTAGGGCCCGAGTGCCATGATTTCAGATCTGAACCTATAATGTTTTCATGAATATATGTGAGTTCTTGATCCTATCTTGCAAGTCTATAGTCACCTACTATGTGTTATGATCCGGCAACCCCGAAGTGACAATAATCGGGACCACTCCCGGTGATGACCATAGTTTGAGGAGTTCATGTATTCACTATGTGCTAATGCTTTGTTCCGGTTCTCTATTAAAAGGAGGCCTTAATATCCCTTAGTTTCCAATAGGACCCCGCTGCCACGGGAGGGTAGGACAAAAGATGTCATGCAAGTTCTTTTCTATAAGCACGTATGACTATATACGGAATACATGCCTACATTACATAGATGAATTGGAGCTAGTTCTGTGTCACCCAAGGTTATGACTGTTACATGATGAACCGCATCCGGCATAATTATCCATCACTGATCCGGTGCCTACGAGCTTTCCATATACTGGTTTACGCTTATTTACTTTCTCGCTGCTACTGTTACAATCACTACAAAATACCAAAAACATTACTTTTGTTATCTTTACTTTTGTTGCCGCTACCACCACTATCATATTACTTTGCTACTAAACACTTTGCTGCAGATACTAAGTTTCCAGGTGTGGTTGAATTGACAACTCAGCTACTAATACTTGAGAATATTCTTTGGCTCCCCTTGTGTCGAATCAATAAATTTGGGTTGAATACTCTACCCTCGAAAGCTGTTGCGATCCCCTATACTTGTGGGTTATCAAGACAAATTTCTGGCGACGTTGCCGGGGAGCATAGCTCTATTCTTTGAGTCACTTGGGATTTATATCTGCTAGACACTATGAAGAACTTGAGAGATCCAAAACCAAGATCTATCCCTCAACTACGAGGGGAGGTAAGGAACTGCCATCTAGCTCTGCACTTGATTCACCTTCTGTTATGAGTAATTTTGCGACACCTACACCTGCTTCCTGAGGGTTATCTATCCAAAAGAAATTATTGAATCTGAATACGATGATGATAGTGATGATGAAAATATGCCTGTTATTCCTGAGGGTTATCTTTTTGATATGGAATCTTCTGCCACTATTTTAGCTTGCAAAGATAGATATGAGCTTAAGAGGTTATTAGTTAAATGGAACAAAGAATCACTTAGAGATAAAATGAAACCCGACCCTGATTTTGCTACTTCACCTATATGTGTTCCTGATAAGGATTATGAATTCTCTGTTGATCCTGATATAATTACTTTGGTTGAATCTGATCCATTTTATGGCTATGAATCTGAAACTGTTGTGGCACATCTTACTAAGTTAAATGATATAGCTGCCCTGTTCACTAATGATGAGAGATCGCGTTACTTTTATATACTCAAAATATTTCCGTTCTCATTAAAGGGTGATGCTAAGATATGGTTTAATTCTCTTGATCCTGGTTGTGTGCGTAGTCCTCAGGATATGATTTATTACTTCTCTGCTAAATATTTCCATGCTCATAAGAAACAATATGCTTTGAGGGAAATATACAACTTCATGCAAATTAAAGAAGAGAGTCTCCCACAAGCTTGGGGGAGGCTTCTCAAGTTACTTAATGCTTTGCCTGATCATCCTCTTAAGAAACTTGAAATACTTGATATCTTTTATAATGGACTAACCGATGCTTCCAGATATTACCTGGATAGTTGTGCTGGTTCTCTTTTCAGGGAAAGAACATCGGATGAAGCTGAAATCCTATTGAATAATATGTTGACAAATGAAAATAATTGGGCACCTCCTGAGCCAGCTCCTGCTCCAATTACTGAGCCTATTCCTAAACCAATTCCGAAGAAGAGAGGTGTTCTATTTCTCAGTCCTGAGGATATGCAAGAGGCAAAGAAATCTATGAAAGAAAAAGGTATTAAAGCTGAAGATGTTAAGAATTTACCTCCTATTGAAGAAATACATGGTATTAATTCATCGCCTGTTGAAGAAACATATGATCTTAATTCTTTATTTACTGAAGAACCTCCTCATCCCGATATCCCGACACAGGTAGTAAAGGTAAATTCTCTTTATAGATATGATAAAGCTGAAGTCCCTCCTACTAAAATTGCTAGTTAGTGCTTGGATGAGTTTGATAACTTTATGTTTAAGCAAGATGACTTCAATGCTTATTTTGGTACATAATTAAAAGAAAAGCTTATATGATTAGACGCTTGGGTGATTATATGGCTAATATTAAAGGTGAACTTAAACTTGTTAGCAAACATGCTTCTATGGTTACCACTCAAGTAGAACAAGTACTTAAGGCTCAAAAATAAGTGCTTGATGAAATGAATAGTAAGAAAAATGATTATGTTGTTAGAGTGGCTACTAGAACTGGTAGAATGACTCAGGAACCTTTGTATCCTGAAGGCCACCCTAAGAGAATCGAGCAAGATTCTCAAAGAAATAATATTGATGTTCCTAGTTCCTCTAAAAAGAAGAAGAAGAAAAATGATAGAACTGTGCAAACTTCTAGTGAACCTATTGCTGAACCACTTGATAATCCAAATGATATATCTATGTCTGATGCTGAAACACAATCTGGTAATGAACATGAACCTAATGAAAATATTAATGATGATGTTCATGATGATGCTCAACCTAGTAATGACAATGATGTAGAAGTTGAACCTGTTGTTGATCTTGATAACCCACAATCAAAGAATCAACGTTATGATAAAAGAAACTTTGTTGCTAGGAAACATGGTAAAGAAAGGGAACCTTGGGTTCAGAAACCCATGCCTTTTCCTCCGAAACCATCCAAGAAAAAGGATGATGAGGATTTTGAGCGCTTTGCTGAAATGATTAGGCCTATCTTTTTGCGTATGCGATTAACTGATGTGCTCAAAACAAATCCTTATGCTAAATATACAAAGGATATCATTACTAATAAAAGAAAGATACTGGAAGCTGAGATTTCCACCATGCTTGCTAATTATACTTTGAAGGGTGGAATACCAAAGAAACTTGGAGACCCCGGAGTACCTACTATACCTTGCTCCATTAAAAGAAATTATATTAAAACTGCTTTATGTGATCTTGGAGCCGGTGTTAGTGTTATGCCTCTCTCTTTATATCATAGACTTGACTTGAATAAGCTGACACCTACTGAAATATCTTTGCAAATGGCTGATAAATCAACTGCTATACCTGTCGGTATTTGTGAGGATGTGCCTGTTGTGGTTGCAAACGTTACTATTTTAACGGACTTTGTTATACTTGATATTCTCGAGGATGATAGTATGTCTATTATTCTTGGAAGACCTTTTCTTAATACTGCAGGGGCTGTTATTGATTGCAACAAAGGCAATGTCACTTTTCATGTTAATGGTAATGAGCATACGATACACTTTCCGAGGAAACAACCTCAAGTTCATAGTATCAACTCTATTGGAAAAATTCCATCGATTAATTTGGAGGTTTTGAATTTCCTCTTCCTACTGTCAAAAAGAAATATGATATACTTATTATAGGGGATGTGCATATCCCCGTTGAGGTAACTTAGTGTTATTCGAAATTTCTCCGGTTTCATGATTATCGAATGAGTTTGTTAACAAGACTTGATCAACCTTGTTAGTGGATTCTTTTTGATGAGCATGAGATGGATGAAACTAGAAGCACAACCTTCTGTACCCTCTCTATACTTTATGTTATTTATATTAAATAAAGTAAAAATAGTATTTTTCTGTCTGTTTCCTGACTTATCCGTGCAACATAAAAATATCACGAAAATAAAAGTCCTCAGAATGACATGCCAATTTAATATGATTTTTTCGGGAATATTTGAGGATTTACTGTGCAAAAATTACCGCGGGAGGAGCTGCCACCTGGCCACGAGGGTGGTGGGCGCCCCCCCCCCCCCTCTAGGGCGCGCCCCCTGCCTCGTGGGCCCACGGTGGCCCTCCTCCACTTATCCCAGCACCCATCTTCTTCCTCTGTCTCACACAAACCCGAAAAACCAACTCAAGCACGAGTTCCAGCCACTTTTGCTGTGATTTTCGATCTCCTTGCTCAAAGCACCTCTCGCAAAACTGCTTGGGGAGATTGTTCCTTGGTACGTGACTCCTCCATTGGTCCAATTAGTTTTTGTTCTAGTGCTTTATTCTTTGCAAATTTTTGCTGCATAGGTGACCATGTTCTTGAGCTTGCATGTCAAATTTATATGGTTCCAAGTAGTTCTAGTGCTTGATATAGGCTCTAGGCACTTGTAGGAGTAGTTGCTATCAATATTATTGAAGTTGGTTTACTTTTGTTTGAAGTTACTAAAAATTTAAAAAAAATCAGAGAAAAACAATATGCTTAGGAAGATGTTCCAAGGTGGTTCCTCTAAGAAGCAAGGACCCAGGATTGCTATGCGTGATGCTGACAAGGATCCACCAAGAGACGCTCCAGTACGGCCTTTCGAATGGTCGTCAGAAAATTTTATGGACCATGCGGGAATTAAAGAAGAATTCAAAGCATATTTGTGCAATGTCGGTCTTAAGGATTTTGAGGCTAACAAATGCCCCCAGTATCATGATCCCACAAGTTCCTTTGTGAGGAGGTTTGAGTATTCATCTTCGCGTAATTCCCCTTCTGTCATGTTTGATCTCTATGACAAATCTTATACCATGGACTTAGAGGATTTCACTTCTGCTTGCAAACTTCCATCACGGGGTAATGTTAGGGATCCCCCTAAATCTGAATTTAGAAACTTTCTTGCTAGTATAACTGTGGGGGAATCTAGAGATATAACGCAGACTACCATAGGGAGCATTCACTTTCCTGCTATACATTATTTTGCTCTTTTCATCGGTAGATGCATAAATGCTAAGAACGAAGTATGTCACATGTGTGTCCCTGATCTTAGCATTCTTAGGAGTGCTGTGTTAGGAGACCAATCTTATCATATGGGAGCCATTGTAGCTCGTAGGTTGCATCATAATAGACATAATGGAGATTTCTTTGGAGGAATTTATGCAACCCGCTTAGCTGATTTTCTTGAGATAGACATTTGTGAGGGTGATACGGAGTTGCCTCTTGCATATTTAGATTATGAATCTATGGATTCGCACCAGTTTGTCGAGAGGCCTGAATAACCTCTCTTATATCGTTTAATTTTTGATAAACGACGTGTTTTCCTTATTACTCTCCCTGCTCCTGCCTTCTTTGATTCACATACAAAAAGAAGATATGCTATTACCAGAGAGGAGGCAGAAGAGTACGAGAGGAGAGCGGAGGCAGCTCGACTCCACGCTGCAGCTCAGCAGGCGATAACCGCTGCACATCAGTATGATCCCAACTATTCTTCCTCATCACAGTATGACCCCAACAACTGTTATTATGGATATCCGTCAGGCCAGCCGTGGCCATAGACCAACTTAGGCCAAAAGCCTAAGCTTGGGGGAGTACGTATTTCTCACCGACATTACATTTATGTTCACACACACTCATTGCTAGATGTCGGTGCTCATACTTTTTCACTGTAATATCCATCCTAGTTTATTTTCTTTTTCCTGGTTTCTTCTTGTGTGTTTGCTAAACCTTAAGAAAAACCAAAAAAAATTAGTAGTAGTTTATTTTTCTGCTATAGTAGCAATAATTAAAAAGAAACCCCAAAAATATTTCCCGTTCTTCTTTTGCTTGTTGGGAGCTTTCCCGTGTAAATAGTTTTATTTCTTTTCTTTGGGGGGCAGTAGGAGAAGACCATAATTAAATTGTTGAAGTGGCTCTTATATGCATTATTGTTGATTTAACCAAGAGCCCATATTGCCTTGTCTTCTCCTGTTTATTGAATGCTCGCAGACTCTAGCTTAGTCCAATGCACGTACACTCTTATTATTATTCACACCGTTCGGTCGTGCAAGTGAAAGGCAATTATGATGATATATGATGGACTGACTGAGATGAGAAAAGCTGGTATGAACTCGACCTCTTTTGTTTTTGTAAATATGATGAGTCCCTCATTCTTGATTTAGCTTATTATGAATAAACATGTTTGCAATGACAATTAGAGATCATAATTGCTTGTGCCATGCTTGATTAGCTATGAGTTATAATGGTTTACCTTGAGTGCCAACATGTTATTGAGATGATTATGATGTGGTATGATGGAGTGGTATCCTCCTTTGAATGATTTAAGTGACTTGACTTGGCACATGTTCATGCATGTAGGTGAAACAAAATCAACATAGCCTTCACAATATTTATGTTCATGGCGGATTATATCCTACCCATGCTTGCATCCAATGTTTATTAATTTTAATGCATGTACATGGTTGTTGTCGCTCTATAGTTGGTCGCTTCCCAGTCTTTTGCTAGACTTCACTTGTACTAAGCGGGAATACTGCTTGTGCATCCAATCCCTTAAACCCCAAAGTTATTCTAGATGAGTCCACTATACCTTCCTATATGCGGTATCTACCTGCCGTTCCAAGTAAATTTGTATGTGCCAAACTCTAAACCTTCAAATAAACATTATGTTTTGTATGCTCGAATAGCTCATGTATCAACCAAGGCTGTCCTTATCTTCCGTGTTAGGCGGGTTATTCTCAAGAGGAGTGGACTCCGCTCCTCACTCACGAGAAAATGGCTGGTCACCGGGATGCCCAGTCCCATGCTTTATGCAAACTAAATCAAAATTAATTGCAAACAAAACTCCCCCTGGGACCTGATGTATGTTGGAGGCACTCGTTGTTTCGAGCAACCATGGATTGATGCTTGTTGGTGGAGGGGGGGGTATAAACTTTACCATTCTGTTTGGGAACCGCCTATAATGTGTTTAGCATGGAAGATATCGCCATCTCTTAGTTGTTACGTTGACAATGAAAGTATACCGCTCAAAATACAATTTATCTCTATTTCAAAACCGAGCTCTGGCACCTCTACAAATCCATGCTTCCCTCTGCGAAGGGCCTATCCATTTACTTTTATGTTGAGTCATCACCCTCTTATTAAAAAGCACTAGCTGGAGAGCACAACCGTCATTTGCATTCATCGCTGTTAATTGATATTGGGTATGACTATGATTGGATCTCTTTTACCATGAATTACAATGTCTAGTCAGTCCTTGATCTTTAAAGGTGCTCTGCATTTATGTTTTGCGGTCTTAGAAAGGGCTAGCGAGATACCATCTTGTTATATCATATTATGATTGTTTTGAGAAAGTGTTGTCATCCGAGGTTTATTATTATGACTTGCTAGTTGATTATGCTATTGATATGAGTAATTATGAGACCTGAGAATTATTGCAAATGTGGTTAGTTATGATCTATGCTGAAAACTTGAATGCTGGCTTGACATAGTTACAACAACAAGAGCAAACAGAGTTTGTAAAAGTTTTTCTTTCTTTCAGTTTGTCAACTGAATTTCTTGAGGACAATCAAGGGTTTAAGCTTGGGGGAGTTGATACGTCTCCGTCGTATCTACATTTCCAAACACTTTTGCCCTTGTTTTGGACTCTAACTTGTATGATTTGAATGGAACTAACCCGGACTGACGCTGTTTTCAGCAGAATCGCCATGGTGTTGTTTTATGTGCAGAAAACAAATATTCTCGAAATGACCTGAAACTCCACGGAACATCTTAGAAAAAATAATAAAAAATCCTTGCCAAAGATGAAGACCAAGGGGCCCACATGGGTGGGGGTGGGGCGCGCCCCCCCCTAGGGCACACCCCCTACCTCGTGGGCCCCCTGGATGCCCTCCGATGCCAACTCCAACTCTATATATTTGCTTTCGGAGAGAAAAAAATCAGAGAGAAGAAATCATTGCGTTTTACGATAAGGAGCCGCCGCCAAGCCCTAAAACCTCTCGGGAGGGCTGATCTGGAGTCCGTTCGGGGCTCCGGAGAGGGGGATTCGTCGCCGTCGTCATCATCAACCATCCTCCATCACCAATTTCATGATGCTCACCGCCGTGCGTGAGTAATTCCATCGTAGGCTTGCTGGACGATGATGGGTTGGATGAGATTTATCATGTAATCGAGTTAGTTTTGTTAGGGTTTGATCCCTAGTATCCATTATGTTCTGAGATTGATGTTGCTATGACTTTGCTATGCTTAATGCTTGTCACTAGGGCCCGAGTGGCATGATTTCAGATCTGAACCTATAATGTTTTCATGAATATATGTGAGTTCTTGATCCTATCTTGCAAGTCTATAGTCACCTACTATGTGTTATGATCCGGCAACCCCGAAGTGACAATAATCGGGACCACTCCCGGTGATGACCATAGTTTGAGGAGTTCATGTATTCACTATGTGCTAATGCTTTGTTCCGGTTCTCTATTAAAAGGAGGCCTTAATATCCCTTAGTTTCCAATAGGACCCCGCTGCCACGGGAGGGTAGGACAAAAGATGTCATGCAAGTTCTTTTCCATAAGCATGTATGACAATATACGAAATAAATGCCTACATTACATAGATGAATTGGAGCTAGTTCTGTGTCACCCAATGTTATGACTGTTACATGATGAACCGCATCCGGCATAATTATCCATCACTGATCTGGTGCCTATGAGCTTTCCATATACTGGTTTACGCTTATTTACTTTCCCGCTGCTACTGTTACAATCACTACAAAATACCAAAAACATTACTTTTGTTGTCTTTACTTTTGTTGCCGCTACCACCACTATCATATTACTTTTCTACTAAACACTTTGCTGCAGATACTAAGTTTCCAGGTGTGGTTGAATTGACAACTCAGCTGCTAATACTTGAGAATATTCTTTGGCTCCCCTTGTGTCGAATCAATAAATTTGGGTTGAATACTCTACTCTCGAAAGCTGTTGCAATCCCCTATACTTGTGGGTTATCAAAAGGCCATAAAAAAAGAAGGCCCAAAAAATGAGAGAAAAAGAGAGAAGGGACAATGTTACTATCCTTTTACCACACTTGTGCTTCAAAGTAGCACCATGATCTTCATAGTAGAGAGTCTCTCATGTTATCACTTTCATATACTAGTGGGAATTTTTCATTATAGAACTTGGCTTGTATATTCCAACAATGGGCCTCCTCAAGTGCCCTAGGTCTTCGTGAGCAAGCAAGTTGGATGCACACCCACTAGTTTCTTTTGTTGAGCTTTCATACATTTATAGCTCTAGTGCATCCGTTGCATGGCAATCCCTACTCCTTGCATTAACATCAATCGGTGGGCATCTCCATAGCCCATTGATTAGCCTCGTTGATGTGAGACTTTCTCCTTTTTTGTCTTCTCCACATAACCCCCCTCATTATATTCTATTCCACCCATAGTGCTATGTCCATGGCCCGCGCTCATATATTGCGTGAAAGTTTATAGGTTTGAGATTACTAAAGTATGAAACAATTGCTTGGCTTGTCATCGGGGTTGTGCATGATGAGAGCATTCTTGTGTGACGAAAATGAAACATGACTAAACTATATGATTTTGTAGGGATGAACTTTCTTTGGCCATGTTATTTTGAGAAGACATAATTGCTTAGTTAGTATGCTTGAAGTATTATCATTTTTATGTCAATATGAACTTTTGTATTGAATCTTTCGGGTCTGAATATTCATACCACAATTAAGAAGAATTACATTAAAATTATGCCAAGTAGCACTCCGCATCAAAAATTCTCTTTTTATCATTTACCTACTCGAGGACGAGCAGGAATTAAGCTTGGTGATGATTGATACGTCTCCAACGTATCTATAATTTTTGATTGCTCCATGCTATATTATCTACTGTTTTGGACCATATTGGGCTTTATTTTCCACTTTTATATTATTTTTGGGACTAACCTATTAACCGGAGGCCCAGCCCAGAATTGTTGTTTTTTGCCTATTTCAGTGATTCGGAGAAACAGAATATCAAACGGAGTCCAAACAGAATGAAACCTTCGGGAACGTGATTTTCTCATCAGATAACACCCAGGAGACTTGGACCCTCCGTCAAGAAAGCCACGAGGCGGTCACGAGGGTGGAGGGCCCCCCTAGGGCACGCCTCCCTACCTCGTGGGCCCCTCGAAGCTCCACCGACGTACTCCTTCCTATATATACCTACGTACCCCCAAACGATCGGGGACGGAGCCAAAAACCTAATTCCACCGCTGTAACTTTCTGTATCCACGAGATCCCATCTTGGGGCCTGTTCCGGAGCTTCGCGGAAGGGGAATCGATCACGGAGGGATTCTACATCATCATCCAAGCCCCTCCGATGAAGTGTGAGTAGTTTAGTTCAGACCTACGGGTCCATAGTTAGTAGCTAGATGGCTTCTTCTCTCTTTTTGGATCTCAATACAATGTTCTCCCCCTCTCTCGTGGAGATCTATTCGATGTAATCTTCTTTTTGCGGTGTGTTTGTTGAGACCGATGAATTGTGGGTTTATGGTCAAATCTATCTATGAATAATATTTGAATCTTCTCTGAATTCTTTTATGTATGATTGATTATCTTTGCAAGTCTCTTCGAATTATCAGTTTGGTTTGGCCTACTAGATTGGTTTTTCTTGCCATGGGAGAAGTGCTTAGCTTTGGGTTCAATCTTGCGGTGTCCTTTCCCAGTGACAGAAGGGGCAGCAAGACACGTATTGCATTGTTGCCATCGAGGATAACAAGATGGTTTTTTTTATCATATTGCATGAAACTATCCCTCTACATCATGTCATCTTGCTTAAGGCGTTACTCTGTTTTTAACTTAATACTCTCGATGCATGTTGGATAGCGGTCGATGAGTGGAGTAATAGTAGTAGATGCAGGCAGGAGCCGGTCTACTTGTCTCGGACGTGATGCCTATATACATGATCATACCTAGATATTCTCATAACTATGCTCAATTCTGTCAATTACTCAACAGTAATTTGTTCACCCACCGTAGAATACTTATGCTCTTGAGAGAAGCCACTAGTGAAACCTATGGCCCCCGGGTCTCTTTCTCATCATATCAATCTCCATCACTTTATTATTGCTTTGCTTTTACTTTGCCTTTTACTTTTTACTTTGCATCTCTATACCAAAAATATTATTTAACATCTCTATCAGATCTCACTTTCGTAAGTGACCGTGAAGGGATTGACAACCCCTAAGCGCGTTGGTTGCGTTGAGCTATTGTTTTTGTGTAGGTACGAGGGACTCGCGCGTAGCCTCCTACTGGATTGATACCTTGGTTCTCAAAAACTGAGGGAAATACTTACGCTACTTTGCTGCATCATCCTCTCCTCTTCGGGGAAATCCAATGCAGTGCTCAAGAGGTAGCAGGCCCTGTTGACATAATACTGCTCCAATCCCGGTGTCACATGCATCCGTTTCCACAGTAAATGGCAAGGAAAAATTAGGCAGGGCGAGCACTGGTGTTGTTACCATGGCCTGTTTCAGTTTCAGAAAAGTTGTTGTTGCTGCATCAGTCCAAACAAAACCCTTCTTGCTCAAAGAGATGTCAGTGGTTTGGTGATAATGTTGTAGTTCCTGACAAATTTACGGTACTAACCAGTGAGGCCCAGAAACGCCCTTAATTCAGTCGGGGAAGACGGTTGTGGCCAGTGTTGAATAGAATCAGTCTTATCTGTTTCCATGGCCACCCCCTCTGCGGATATTACATGACCCAAATAACTGATTGATGTATGAGCGAATGAACACTTGGATAACTTCGCATAGAGTTGATGCTGACGCAACAGAGCAAACACTTGTCGTAGGTGCAGTAGATGCTCATCAAATGATGGACTGTAAGTCAAGATGTCATCCAGGAAAACGATGACATACTTGTGTGTGCCTGGTGCAAGGACAGAATTCATCAAGCATTGATGGGTGGGCCATTTGTCACCCCGAAGGGCATCACACAAAATTGGAAGTGACCATGGTGAGTTTTGAATGCCGTTTTTGGTTCATCTTCTGGGCGCATTCGTATTTGATGGTAGCCTACCCGCAAATCAATTTTGGAGAAATACTTTGCACCAGCCAGTTCATCAAGAAGATCATCAATGACAGGCAGTGGGAACTTGTTCTTGATGGTAATGTCATTGAGCCGGTGATAATCAATACAGAAACGCCAAGTACCGTCTTTCTTCTTCACTAGCAAGACAAGTGCAGCAAAGGGACTGATGCTCGTCGTGATGAGGCCAGCTTTCAGCATCTCTGCAACCTAACGCTCAATTTCATCCTTCTGGAGTGGCGAGTAACGGTACGGTCGGACATTGGGTGGAGAGGAGCCGGGCTTGAGATGAATAGCGTGATCAAACTCACGGTGGGGTGGTAATGTGGTTGGTTCCTGAAAAATGTCGGCATATTCATCCAAGATAGCTTGCAACTGTGGGGGTATGTGATCATCAGATAATGATGGTGTGTGCTCAGGATGCAATACTGCCAATGCCCACACTTCATTTCCTTGAATCCACTTAGTCAACTGATCAGCACGTATCTCTGTCAATGTCGGCTCTGTCGGAGTACGCACACCTTGCAGCTTGATGTTCATATGAGCGTGTCTAAATTCCATTGTCTTGAGTCCCCAATGGCAGTTCATTGGACTGAACTGAGCGAGCCAATCGACTCCCAAAACTGCATCATAAGCGCCGAGCTCAAGCAACCGCATATCAGTGCTGAAAGTGTGCCCCTGACACCACCACTGTAATTGAGATACTTGTTGCTTGGACTGCAGGGTTTCTCCGTTTGCTACCCTCACTGTGACAGAATCGACGTCCTGAATTGTACAGCCCACCCGCTCTGCAAACGCTGAATTGACGAATGTGTGGGTACAGCCTGAATCCACCAGCAACAACATGACCTAATTGCCAACTAATGCTCGTAACCTCATTGTACCTGATGACTCTGTTCCTACTACGGCATGCACGGAAATTTGACAGCAAATTGCTTCTTCTTCTGCATTCTCATCCAGCAGCTCAAGAGCACGTATGGCGTCATCCGACAGAAGCTTACCATGATCTCCAACCTCAATGGTCAGAAGTTGACCCACCTTGTTACACCTGTGCTCGCGGGAATATTTGTCTTCGCACTTAAAACATTGGCCATTGGCTCGCCTAAATTCCCGCAGTTGCCGTTCGTGGCCAAAATCATCCGGGTCGCGCTTAGCACCATCAATGCATGGTTGTACTAGTCCAGGAGCCATTGTGGGCACTGGTGACAGAGGGATGGCGCGAGTATATACTGGTGGACAACCTCGCGGCTTGCAGTGTTCAGATTCTTCCTCCTGTATCTGGGCAAGTTCCGCTGCTCTGGAAATGCTTGTCGGCGCGTGCTGGCGCACTCCTGTGCGGACCTCATCCCGTAGACCGATGATAAACTGTGAGACAAAGAATTTCTGATTCAAGGATGGGTCCAGAGCGATTAGGTGGTACATAATTGCCTCGAAGGAGAGTCTGTATTCAGCAACAGTGCAGGTCTGTCTAAGGTGATGGAGGGGATGCAGCAGAGCATCGATTTCGTCTTGCCCAAATTATGCTTGAACTGCTTCCATGAATGTGAGCCAATCACCCAGACCATGTGTATGCTTGTACGCCTGACACCAAAGTGCTGCATGACCATCCATGTAGAGCACGGCCGTACTGACCCAATGCTCCGGCGGTGTCTGATACAACTCAAAATAGGTGTGGCAGAGGTCAAACCAGAGGCGCGGGGCATCACCACTGAACCGAGGGAAGTCATGCTTCGGCGGCTTGTGACAATAATTGGGGCGCGGTGACTGCGGTGGCGAGACATGGCGTTCCTGGTGCTCGTTGTGACGAACAGGAACAAACGGTGGGCGAGATGGAACATTGAGGAGTGGGGGTCCCTTGTTGACCAACAACACGGCGGGATGCGTGGTGGAGGACGAAGGAGCCGCCCGTGCCGCCGCGTCCGTTGCCTATCTTCGCTTGACCGCATCCAATCCCTCGCCGAAATCGGCCACTTGAGTGCTCAGTTGCTGCACCTCGGTCGAGAGCAATGAAAATTTGGCGAGTAATTCCTCCAAGGTTTTCTGTACTCCCTCCATGGCTTGGAGCACGAACTTGGTCTGGGCCGACGGAGTCGACGACGGTGCCGTCGTGGCCACCCCAAATCAATCCTACCCCGCTCAGGATTTTGCGTCGGATCGCCGGAGCAACCCAACACCTTTCGCGGTGGATTTTACGGCCAGATCGAGGGAGTGAGGTGCGGCGGCGGCTCGTACGAGTCTTTGATACCAAGTTGTCACGACCCTCGTCGGATCGGACCAGAAGAGCTAGAGGGAGATCGGGAAGAGAAAGGGGATCGAGGTGGATGAAGGACAGGTGAGGGACTTGTTCAGCAAGAGAGAGAGTACAAAGTTAAACTGAATTTCAGAATACCAGCTGACCCCGGCCTCTGGCCTCACGCACACATATAACCCTGATAGTCCTGGGACCCACCGTACATACACACTCACCTAACTGAAGACTAGTCTTCATCCTCTGCACATGGGCCCTTGTTGTTCTCCTCCCGTAGTCGCACCAGAGGTGCCTTGCTATCCGCCGTCTCGCCTGTAGGTGCAGCAGGAGAGGGGGGCGTGACAGTTGAGTCCTCGGACACCATCGATAACGTCAAGGCCAAGATCCAGGACAAGGAGGGCATCCCTCCGGACCAGCAGCGTCTCATCTTTGCTGGCAAGCAGCTTGAGGATGGCTGCACCCTAGCTGACTACAACATCCAGAAGGAGTCCACCCTTCACTTGGTTCTTAGGCTTCGTGGTGGCATGCAGATCATCGTGAAGACTCTCACCGGGAAGACCATCACCCTGGAGGTTGAGTCCTCGGACACGATCGACAACGTCAAGGCCAAGATCCAGGATAAGGAGGGCGTTCCCCCAGACCAGCAGCGCCTCATCTTCGCTGGCAAGCAGCTGGAGGACGGTCGCACCCTGGCTGACTACAACATCCAGAAGGAGTCCACCCTCCACCTTGTCCTCCGCCTCTGTGGTGGCATGCAAATCTTTGTGAAGACCCTCACTGGCAAGACCATCACCTTGGAGGTGGAGTCATCTGACACCATCGACAACGTGAAGGCCAAGATCCAGGACAAGGAGGGCATTCCCCCGGACTAGCAGCGCCTGATCTTTGCTGGTAAGCAGCTTGAGGATGGCCGCACCCTAGCAGACTACAACATCCAGAAGGAGTCCACCCTTCACTTGGTGCTTCGTCTCCGTGGTGGCCAGTGAAGTGCCTGGCCCTGGAGCTGCTTCTGTCTCTAGGGTTCACAAGTCTTTATCTTCGTGTCCTCTGTTGGTGGTGTCTCGGCTGTGTCTGTCGTCTTGGTAGTGTCTATGTTTCTACGGTACTGTGATGCACTGTATGCTCGGTTGTATCTCAAACTTTTGCTGGTGTGCTGCTGTTGTGCTGCAGCTTTGCTGAACCATGATAATAAAATAAGTGAGCCCTGAATTGTCTGCAGCTGTTGTGTCATCCTGTTTTCTTATTTGCTTCTTTCTGATGCATTTCATCTGCTTTATTTGTGGTGGTACAGCAGCTTACAATTGGCCTTTTCTGTGATTATTCATGTGAATATTGCACCTTTCTGTCAGTTTGACTGCCTGAGTTTCTGGACCTCTCAGTAAGTTTGAACTGATTTGGAGCCTACATATATGTGATACTCAAGTGGCAACTGAGTTTGTCGAAACCAGCAACTCTTAGTTCCCAGATTATGCATTTTAGTAAGTGAAAGCAATTGCATCTTGGTTCGCCGCCTCAAATGCATCAGCAGATTTAGAGCCTATAATGATCTATGAGGAGTCGGGATCGGGAGGGAGCTAAATGTGGTCTGTTGAAGACATTAGCAGAAGCTCTGGCACTCCTACATGGACTTTTTTGTGGTTGAATCGGACTGCATTGACTGTGGCCGAGGTGATGTAGCAAAGGGGGTAATTCTATGGGTCCAGCAATGGCAGTCTTATGCTGTAATTTTGATCATGTTTTATTAATCATTGTCCTATGGAAGCATCATGTTCTAGCTAGTCAAGTGGTGAAATGTGGATCCACAAGATTTATTAGCCAATGTAATCGCAAACATCCTTATAGTTGCAAATGTAATATAAACCGCCTTGCCCTACGTAATGATTTTACAGCTGAGCCAATCGTTGGGAGAGAGATCTTGTGCGCGAACATTGACCTTGCTGACATTCTGCAAGGTTTCCCGAGTCACCCGTATAGGCTTCCCTTCGCGTTTTTTGGGTTTGCCTCTGTCCACTCACAGCCTGAAGAGGTACGGTTGTCAATTCTCGGTGGGCAATGTGGCGGGTAAGCTACCACCTTGGCAAGGTAGAAACATCAACATAGCTGGTTGTTCCGCTCTTGTCAAGTCAGTGCTATCCACCCAAAGCCATTTACTACCTCACCGCCCTGGACGTGCCAACCGGAACCAACGAAGATGTCACTAAGATACAAAGAGCCTTCTTGTGGGCAGCTATGGATAAGGTAACAGGTGCCCAATGCAAGGTCAATTGGGAATTGATATGCAGACCTACCAATTTGGGTGGTTTGGGTATTCTCAACCTTGAAAAATTTGCCAGAGCTCTTAGGCCGCGTTGATTGTGGTTTCAGTGGACCAATCCATAGAGGTCATGGGTTGGTTTCAACAAGCACGCTGCTGCAACCCCACCACATAGGTGGCGGTCACTTGCGTCCTTCCTCTGCTGCAAAAATGGGGGAGTTGCAGAGACCACGGGGTGCTCTCTCAGTCGCAGATGTCGGAATTCTTGCAAGTTTTCGCAATGACAGTCTTGTTGAAGGAATACATAGAAGAGGCTAGAGATGTTGGGTCCTGCTGCAACGGAGGTTTTACAACAAGGGTCTTGTTGCAGAAAAATAGAGAAGAAGAAGTTTTGCAGCAAGGGTCTTGTTGCAGAAAACTAGAAAAGAGAATATTTTGCAGCAGGGATTTTGTTGCAGAAAATTAAAGAAGAAAATATTTTGTAATATGAATCTTGTTGCAAAAAATTAAAAAAAGAAATTTTTTTGCAACAAGAGCATTGTTCCAGGAAATTAGAGAAGAAGAACGAACGATTCACCTCGTACAATCGGACGGCTCACGAGGCGATAGATCTTTTAAAAAGATCCGCCGGTTGATGTGTAGCACGGCCATCAATAAAACTGCAACACATCATTCCTGTCCAACAAAGATAATATAAGGATAAACAGGCAGTATGAGCAAAAATAATATTTGGCGCTGAATTTCGACACAAGTTGGGTTAAGTTGCAACCAAAGCAAGCAAAGCCTCTGGATCGCTCGCAAAACAGGAGCAGCAAGACGAGACGATTCCAATATATACGCACGTACGTACGTACCAAATTAAGTGAGTTCATGGATCCAAAAGTCACGAGGATTCTTTTCTTCTCCATATGTCGCTAGTGGACACGGCGAAGGCAACGACAATGCCGAGCTCTGAAAGCGACCTCCCGAGAAACATATGGCCTCTGTAGGAAGCGTCTCGTCGAATCATGCTGTTCCCTTTTTTGTTTTATTTTTTTAACTTCAAAGGAGATGAAAGCCTGAGAACGAAAGCAACATCCACCATGTGAGAACGGCAATACGCCACGCACTATCGTGTGGGACGGGAGGCGGTGAGATTGAGCGCTTCTTCCCGTTTCTCCGCCGTGGCATCACGTCGTCCTACGTCTCATCAAGGTCATTTTTTTTCGACTCGGACGAACGCCTTAAACGAGTCTCATGCATCCGAGCTGACCGGCATCCCTCATATCTAACCAAAAAATAAGACGGATATGAGGCGTCCAGGCAAGCCTGGCACGTCGGATCCGGCCCATGCTAGCCCACCCGATCCGATTTATATTCGTTTCCATCCGCTCATCGTAGCAAACCCTAGCCATTTCACTCCACTCCCACTCATTTCCCTCCGCTACTCGAGCTCACCTCCGGCGGTTTCGGCCTTCTCCGTCATGGCAAGCAGCGGATCAAACTTCGATCAGTTCGGATCTGTCGACTAGGGTGTCACCTCGTGTGTGATGGAGGAGACAATGGCAGTCCGCATTGCACCTCATCGTAGCAAACATGCCAAATTTTGACAGTCCAATGGCATGTTAGTTAGTAGTGATGGACAGTGGCGGAGCTTGAGCCGAATATATGGGGGGGGCCATGGGCTGGGAGGGGGGGCAAACTTAACTATTTGAGCTGTTTTTAGTGGAAAATAGGCCTAATACAAA